>NC_037674.1:28205185-28360245 GCF_003255815.1 Theropithecus gelada | reverse complement strand
TTTTTTTTTTGAGACGGAGTCTCGCGCTGTGTCACCCAGGCTGGAGTGCAGTGGCGCGATCTCCGCTCACTGCAAGCTCCGCCTCCCAGGTTCAGGCCATTCTCCTGCCTCAGCCTCCGAGTAGCTGGGACTACAGGCGCCCGCCACCACGCCCGGCTAGTTTTTTTTCGTATTTTTAGTAGAGACGGGGTTTCACCATGTTAGCCAGGATGGTCTCGATCTCCTGACCTCGTGATCCGCCTGCCTCGGCCTCCCAAAGTGCTGGGATTACAGGCTTGAGCCACCGCGCCCGGCAACCCTCTGTATCTTACACATTTTCCTCCAAAGATACCTTACATTCTCTCCACACTGTTTCTGCCTCTGCTTGTGTTGGCTCCTCTGTGTGCAATGACCTTGCCTTCCCTCCCTACTACTTTCTCTTCCTCTCTCTGGCTAAAGCCCTCTCATTCTTCAAGACACACCACTCAGGCATCACCCCTCCAGGAAGCCATCCATGACTCTCTCAGGGTTAAGTGAAACTTCTGCATGCTCCCACAATATATTATGTGCATCTCTATAACTCTCCTCACTATATGAATTTTTATTTATTTGTTTAGGTATCTGCCTTCTCCAATAACAGTTAGATCCTGTACAAAGCTGCATCTCTTTCATCGTTACATCTTTTACAGCCAGGAGAGGGCCTGGCACATAGTAGGATTTAATGATTTTGCTGAATAATTGAATGAATGAATGAATGGGCAAAAAAATTACAGAGTTACCTGTCAGGCCAGAAGATGTGCCCTCTTTCTTCTAGGATGGAACTCTCGAGACTAATGCTCTGAAGACAAGCCCTTAACAAGAAGTCTGGCATAAAGCCTCTTTAACAATCAGAGGTGGATGGAGCTGCAGAGGAAGCTGCCAGGAGACCTGCACCCAGGAGCTGTCCAGGGTACTGAGCTAACTAGGCTGTTTCCATTCCTAACCCAGAAAGGCTCTCTGCTCTGGCCATGTCTTGTCTGCCACCTCAGCCTGACTCAAACCTTGAAATCTGGCAGTCAAATAATCCCCACCGGTGCACTAGCTGTCTATGCTCACTTGATTCCTGCTTGCCACTGGCCATTTTCCAGATCAGTTACTGCCCTGACTCAACTGCTTGCATTTACCGGCTCTAGGCTGGCTCCCTGCCTCAGGCTTTCCCTGATCTGATCACTAGCACCTGCTGAATCCTTTGCTATTCCATAATCCAAAAGCCAGTTCCCTAGCAAGTTTCAAATCATGCCTCTGAACTGCCTGTGCTGAACAGGAGAGCCACAGCCTCAGGCTGGACAAGATAAAGCTTGGGAGGGAGGAACTATCATGCAGCTCGGAAACAGCAGTGTCCTTGCAAAGGGAAGTCTCATGCTGCCCAAGGCAGAATGTGACATAGGTGGCTTCTGTAATATGCCATCTGCTATTTTCCATACCATCAACAGTAACATAGTGGGCAGATAATGGAAGGAAGCTTAGCACTCCTGGACCAGGAGGGCAAAGGTAAAAGAAATCCAGATGCTATCATCCAGATAGGACTTCTTGCCTCACATTAGCTGTGTGAGTCAAAGATAGGATATCTATATCCTAGATATAGATATATAGGATAGGATAGGATAAGGTTTAAATTGCATCTGCTGTCACCGCTATATAAATTAATTAAAATCAAAAAAGTGGATAAAATTAGAAGTTTTATAGAACTATTTTATTTCTTTTATTTGAACTGCCTACCACTTGAGCCAAAACACTTTCAGCAGATTAAGGGTCTTGAAAATTTTAATTCACATTAATTTAAATGTTCCAGGCTTTGTCTTAAGGACCATCTTAAACACTACTCACATGTTTCTCACTAACCATAGTTTATTGCTGATGTAATGTAGCTTTCTACATATAATTTTCAAATAGAGCACCATGCTCCATCCTGGTGAAGTTTTCCAAGTACCTTCCTTATTTACCATGCTGCCTCTGCTGGGAATCCTCAGTGACAAAGAGTTCCCAAGCCTGTCTTCCCCACCCCCTGCCCCAATCAAAACCTCACGCCACATGGTTTGGTTATAAAATAGTAAAGACAACACCTCTCCTCTCTATCCACTGAAGCTGAAGCTCCACAAATGCTGGACCAAGGAATCCCCAGGAACTGACACACCCTTCCAAAGCACATTGCAAGGCTACCTGTATTTCTTAGCCTCCTGCTCTCACCCAGCCCTTAGATCTAGATCCAGTCATAACAAAAGTCCCCCACAGACAACACTTCCCAGTTCAACAGTCCTCATCAACCGTTGTAAGCACCCTTTGAACTAGGGCATCTTTCTCAGAAAAGTCCTTCTGCCATCCTAGAAACCCTTTTCATGAGACTATTTTTCCCTTTTTCTATCTCGTTGAGTGTATATATGCATGAGTGTATATGTACCTACGTATAAGTCAGCTAGGAGCAACTACTGATTTGCAGGTCACAGAAGATAAGAGAATCCTACATCCTTAGCCTAAGGTCTTAACAGCCGGGTAATTGCATACTCAGGGGCCAGCAAAATTTGCAGGTTTCTCTCCCTTTCTGCTTAGCTTTGGAAGTGTAACAACCACTGAGTTCAAAGGACACCCTGGCCTCGGAGGACTTAAGGGGTGCCGTTAGGAAGCTGACGACCTCGGCAGCTGTCAGAGCTGAAAATTGGCTGACTTGTGCCTCTTGGCTAGCCCCCTCACATCTGTGAAAGAAACCAGTCATGCTTGAATCACTCCTCTTTTGTTTTCTTGGATTTTAATCTTTCCTGCAAGCCTAGAGGTGTTGATTAGGGTGTCAGAGAAAGGGAAGGAAAACATGATCTGTATCCTCTTGCCCACATCTCCACATCTCACTCTCATATTCCACTATCAAACAAGGCAGCCAAAGCTTGCAGCTGGAATCAGGTACTTTCTATGTCTGGAGTCGATCACCCTCAAAACATCAGTTCACCTGTACAAAGGTGTTGCTACTGAAAGCTAAGAATACTTCTAATCCAAAATTTAGAGCAAGGACAGCTCATTTTAAAGGGATCTGCTTTTCTTCACTGGATAATTCTGAGCATCCTCTTTTTTCTTACTACCCCTTCTGCAACCCTAGACCCCTGGTTCTCCCATGTAAACCACCCAGTGCTTCCTTCACCTGAATGGCCCAGCCCTCTGCTGAGCATTTCCTTACTGCATCCACTATTCCTGCAGTGTTTTAACCCTCCTTTTCCCACCTTGTAAGCAGCCTCAGAAAACTTCTGCCGTAAGCCTTCTCAGATGAATCTGAAAAGAGGCTGTGTTCCCACAAGCCTGGTAGAGAAAGAGGTCAGAACTCAAAAGCAGTGCCAGGACTTGGCTCTGACATTAACTATGTGTGCCTCCTCCACAAGTACCTTAATGCCGCCGCCCACAAAATTACAGAAAGGCTTAAAGGCCTTTCCAACCCTGAAGCCCCCTGCCCCATAACACCACTCTAAATATGAGTTTCACTTTCACTATTCTACATATTTTTAAAACCTCCACCTATAGTGCTCACATCTAGCATACATGTCTTTTGCCTTATTTGTTCTTTTATTTGTGTGGACTTCTAAAATTCTATAGTTAATATATTTTAATAAATAATATAAGTCATAAGAATATGGCTAAATCAGGTTTTTGCATTTACATCTATATGATATTCAGATGAATTCTGAATGTTTTAGCCAAATAGTCTGTATTTATAATGTGGAGTATGTTGATCTACAGAAATATGTGCATATTTTACCATCGATAAGTAAAACATTGCAAACATGACTCCTTTGGAGGTTTTGCCATCAAGGACACACATTCTGATTGAGCTTTGAACATCTGCCCACCCCAGTATTTCTTGCTGCTTAAATAACTTTGCATGGCAAATATTCTTGATGATGATGAATTATCCCTTTACCTCCAGAGAGGGCTCAGTTTTGAAAATCCATCAAGATCCTACCGAAATGCAGAGCTTAATGTTTTTGTCATCTTTGTTTTCCAGGCCATGAAACTGAAATTTTCCAAGCTTTAATCTGTGATGTTAGCACATCCTAAAAGTTGTCAATTTTTTCCATACATGCAAAGTTTGTTTTTGCTAGTGAAAATTAAACAAGATAATAGGTAGCTAAGGCAGGAAAGCAAACTGAATAACAAGTACAAAATGTTTAAAGGTGATATCTCTTTTAGATATCTAAAATTATATTTCTAGTTTTTCTTTAAGTTATCCTTTCTTACCAACAGAGATACTAAGCAAATGATATTAAACAGAGCTATGTGCTAAATTAGCTACCATGTTTGCTTTTAGAATTTGGAATTCATAACTCAGTTATAAAATCGCTGTTGGCTTTTTCCACTACTCTGCCTTCTATCCCTCTAGGATAGGAAAAACTCAGGCAAGCATCCTGAAATTGCCAGGGGGTAGGTAGCAGAATGTGCTTCTGACCACTAAAATACTCTCATTGTTCACACACTAGCCACACCACTGAGCATGTGACCTCTTTCCAACACTGACAAGTGAACACGAACAGCCCTGCTGACTTTGATTGGCAGTTCACTGGGTCTCTGACCTTGAATGACATTGCTGGCAGATTTTGATTGGCAGGCTGCAGCACTGCCGACCACCTCTAGGACACATGTCCACTCTTCAGAAATTAGCCCTTATCTTTTCAAAAACACTCTTATGTTTTCAAAACATGGACTAACATGCACCAAAATGTGACTGCGGTCATCAAACACAGGCTGGAAAATAAAAAACAAAAAACGCATGATCTTTAACTTACAACCCTCAGATCCCACTGTAATTGACATATCCAGTGATGCAGCTGGTCAGGCTTTGGCTGCATCTTTGTGAGACCAAATATCAAAATTAAATGAGAGAAATTTAGACAGTCATACAGATATATTGTCTATAGGGCGTCAAATATTCAGATACTTGGAGCCTCTGAATGGTTCTTGACATGCAGACAAAACACTTGGATGACTGGTAAAAGGTTTCATTTTTCTGTAGATGCTTAGGAATACTCAAAGGAAGCTTCAGTCTCTGCTCAAAACCCTGATTCTGCATGTGCCTGGGTAAGACAGGGGCTCATGGTGCCTTCCCACTGTTCTGGTGAAAAACTATGCTGACTTTAACCCAGCACTCTACGTAGCCTCCAAATGTTTCCCTTAATAAGAATTTACTTTCAAATTAAAATGCCGTATTTTAGTTTGTTTAAGAAACTGTTGCCTTCCTTATAAAATAAAATCCAAATGCTCCAAAGCTAGCCACAAATGTGAAGCTCCCATACTCCTGTCACAGGAGTATGGTATAGTGTACACCTGTGCTCAACTTTGGTTTCTCCAGAAACTCCACCAAAAGGAGAGTAAAAGAATTACAAACTTTCAAGTGTAAAGAAAATGGGAAGAAGAGAATGGCAAGTGGGAGACAGCAAAAATTTTTGGAAGTTGGAAATTTGGAGAAATTAACAGAGATAGTGTGATGGCTAAATACCAGAAGAGAAGAATAAGAACTAAGCCAGTTCCACCAAGAGCATCTCAGAAAGGCCCAGGAATTAGAAACTCCCAGTGTCATGCAAGAAAGTGGAGTAAGAACTGAAAACAGGACAAGTGGATGAATGTCAGTATAAGAGGTATTCAGATTCCCTGGCTCCCTCCCAAGCAGACAAGCAACGAGTCCTCTTTTATTCCCCCAAAAAGAGGTTTATTCTATGGAAAAATAGACCAAAGAAAATCTAAACTTTTTACACAGGAGTGAGCAAGAGTTCTGTAGTGAAAGCAGAGGAGAATAAGAAAAAGTCTACACCCTGAACAGCAAACCCCAGCCGCCTTCTGCCAATCAGCTCAGATACTGCTGGCAGCCAGGCATGGAGTTCCCTGTCGCAGGTCAGGTTCCCTGGGAGATAAGCGTAAAGCAAAGATTTGTGTGCAGAACGTGTGTTGGAAGTGCTGTCTAGATCAACACCTGTGTAGGAGGGAAGGGAGCATGGCTGGGCAGAAGAGGAGGTGCTGCGGTGACAACAAAGGACTCAATGAATCCCACAGGGAGCTCCAGAGCTAGGATGGTCCTTCAGAGTTCCCCATGCTGAAGAGAGATGCCAGACCTTTGTATTCCCACACCAACCAGTCACTAAATGTGAGCTGCTGTGTTCAGCTAGAGGCAAACACTCCAGCAATGGGAGAAATGACTGATTTAGTCCTCAAGGAGTGAGGAGGAGATCTGGAGGTGCAATTTGGGGATGAGCAGGATACTATTGCTGTACTTGTCAAATTCCACTTGTCAATAATCAGAATAAAAAATATACTGTTACAGGGAAGACAGGCTGGTAACTAAATAACTTTAATAAAGTAAGTTACGTGCTCACCAAAGTTATGGGACCAAGGTTTAGTTCTGTGAGTGGGGAAAAGAAAGTGTGGAGGTCCTGGAGTATTTTTCCATGTTGAAGATATACGAACTGGATGTGGAAGGATGCATTAAAATGTATCCACTGGAGTAAATAGGGAAACCTGCACCAGATGGAAGGAAGAGTAAGCAAAGGCATGCATGTACAAAAAAATCGATTAAGTTCAGTGGGGGTAAGTAGTGAAGCAGAAAGGGGTGAGGAGATAAGTCTCTAAGGAAACCTTGAGTGGAATGAATTTCTCTGTACAATAGAGAACTACTGAAAGTTTTTAAGAAGAGAAAGAAACTGACAAATGCCATGTGTCCAGATTTTACTGTCAGTGATTATAGAAATGATTGGAATTGGGAATGACTTGAAGTGAAACATGAGTAGGTAGAAAGTTTATGAAGCTCAGGGGGGCAGTATAAAAGGGTTTTGCATGCTGGAGATTCAGATAGGCCTGGGTTTTAATCCTCACACTGCTACTTACCACCTAGGAAACCTTGCATAGATCACTTAACCACTCCAAACCTGCTTTTCATCTGCAAAATATGGGATACTAATACCTGCTTTAAGGGATTTTGGAAGCAAATAAACGAGATAATATATATTAAGTGCTTAGTACAGCACCTAGGACAGAGCAGGTGTTTATTAAATGAAATCTGATGGGTAGCAACAATAGTTAAGTGCTGTGGGCTGGGATTACTGTGTAGGCAGGAGAAATGAGAAGGAAGGCAAGGAGTTCGGGCATGCTGTGAGAGAGACTTGTAAAGAATTGAGAGAAGTTGGTTTTTATCTATGAAAAGGAAAAGAAATAGGGGTAGATTCAATGATACCTTCACAGTTTTACGTGGAACAATGGCAAGACCAACTGTTAGAATTATGCACATTTAAGGGTTGGAAGTATCATACAATTTTGAGACATTTGATTTTAATATGGTCCAGATATTTAGTCAAACATTATTCTGGGTGTGTGGGGTGGGGGTAGGTGTGTGTGTTTTAGGTGATCAGCATTTGAATTGGTGGGCTGAGTAGAGCAGATTCCTCTCCCCATTGTAGGTGAGCCTCATCCAATCAGTTGAATGCCTGAATAGAACAAAAAGGGTGACCCTTCCACAAGTAGAATGAAACTCCTCCTGCCTGACTTCCTCAAGCTGGGACCTCAAAATATCCTGCCTTGGGACTCAAGTTGAAACTAGCCCTTTCAGAGTCTTGAGCCTTCCAGCCTTCACTCTGGAACCACCCCATTGGCTACCTGTTGCAGGAAGTCAGGGATCCCGAATGGAGGGACCAGCTGGAGCAATGAGGAACATAAATTGTGAAGATTTCATGGACATTTATCAGTTCCCAAAATTAATACTTTTATAATTTCTTATGCCTGTCTTTACTGCAATCTCTGAACATAAATTGTGAAGATTTCATGGACATTTATCACTTCCCTAATAATACTCTTATAATTTCTTATGTCTGTCTTTACTTTAATCTCTTAATTCCGTTATCTTCGTAAGCTAAGAATGTATGTCACCTCAGGACCACTATTGTACAAATTTATTGTAAAACATGTCTGTTTGAACAATATGAAATCAGTGCACCTTGAAAAAAACAGAATAACCATGGTTTTTGGGAAACAAGAGAAGATAAACATAAGTTCTGACTGCCTGCAGGGTCAGGTAGAATAGAGCCATATTTTTCTTCTTGCAGAGAGCCTAATAATGGATGTGCAAGTAGGAGAGATATTGCTGAATTCTTTTCCCAGTAAGGAATACCCTGGGGAAGGAATGCACTCCTGGGGGGAGGTCTATAAATGGCCGTTCTCTGAGTGTCTGTCTTATGTGGTTGAGATAAGGACTGAAATACGCCCTGGTCTCTGGCAGTACCCTCGGGCTTACTAGGATTGGGAAATTCCAGCCTGGTAAATTTTGGTCAGACCGCTTCTTTGCTCTCAAACTCTGTTTTCTGTTAAGATGTTTATCAAGACAATACGTGCACAGTGGGACACAGACCCTCATCAGCAATTCTAATTTTGCCTTTGCCTTGTGATCTTTGCTGCCCTTTGAAGCATGTGATCTTTATGACCTACTCCCTGTTTGTACACCCCCTCCCCTTTTAAAATCCCTACTAAAAACTTGCTGGTTTTGCAGCTCAGGGGCATCACGGACCTGCCGATATGTGATGTCACCCTCAGTGGCCCAGCTGTAAAATTCCTCTCTTTGTACTCTTTCTCTTTATTTCTCAGACTGGCTGACACTTAGGGTAAATAGAAAGAATCTACATTGAAATATTGGGGGCTGGTCCCCCAGAGAGCTACCCAAGTTCCAAGGGTGGAGAGAATTTCAGGGAGGGGCAGGTAAGCAACGGGCTAAGTGTCCATATAGCTAAATGAAAATGAGGGTCAATAAAAACACTTAGAATTTGGGTGACCTTGATATAAAAAGTTGTAATAGATTAAGAAAACTGGATTGCTCCACAGGTGCTTTTATAAAATCTCTCACTTTAATACTGCAAATGTCATCAAATATTTTTAGACAATATCTTAGGGGAAGGTTGAAAGCAGAACAAATCACATAAAATTATCCTTGAAAACACAAGTGTAGGCAAATACTTGGAGAATATCATGGCTGGGACCAATCCACTGCACAGTCCATTTCTCAGAACCAGGGATTTAGTCCTGGTAGGAATGGTCTTGGTTGTCTTTTTGTTTCCTGTGTCTGCTGTAATGAATCACCATAAATTGAATGCACTAGAATTTATTCTCTCACAGTTCTGGATACCATAAGCACCGGGCTGAAACCAAGGTGTCAGCAGGCCTGCACTTCCTCCAGAGGCTCTTGGGGAGAATCTGTTTTCCTGCCTTTTCCAGCATCTAGAGTTACCTACCTTGGCTCATAGCCCCTTCCTCTGTCTTCAAAGCCAGTGGCCTAGCATCTTCTTTCTCTGATTCTTCTTCCCTCTGCTTCCCTTACGTGGCTTTCTTGGGGCGTGTGTGTGTGTGTGTGTGTGTGTCTGTGTCTGTGTGTGTGTGTGTGTGTGTGTGTAATCTCCCTCTTATGAGAATGCATGTGACTCCATCTAGAGCCCTCCTGGATAATCTCCCCATCTTAAGATCCTTAGGTTATCACACATGCAAAGTCATTTTCTACCATATAAGTTAATATTCACAGGCTCCAGGGATCAGGATGGGCATATCTTGTGGGAGACCATTATCCAGCCTACCACAGTTAGTAACGTGAAGACTGTGTTGAAATATCCACGCTAACAACCCAGCAGCCCAAGTCCTAAACTCAAGCATCCAAACTCAAGGATTTGAAAGAGAAGCACCCTCAAATGCAAGCCAAAACATAACCAGAAAAAAAAAAAGTGTAGGCACTTTAAAGAGAGAACTGGAGATAAGATCTCTTTAAGAAAGATAATCCACAGTCGTGGAAGGCCTGTCACTTAGCAAGAGCTGTGAGCCAATCAGATGCTCTGTCAGAAGGCAAAGCAGGAGAAAGCCCTGCCTAATTGGATTGGCTGTCTTAATGGGCCAGAAGTCAAGTCAGAATGAAAACTATATTCAATTCAGCCACCTGAAATTGGTTGTAAAAAGGATGCAATAAAATAGGTCAGTTTTCTGAGACTGGTAAGAGGGTCCACGCCCAAATGGACTGAATGCTTCAATCTTTATGTGACTGTTTGTCACCTTGTGACTATAGCCTTCAACCATGCAGTGTGGGTGAATCTATCTTATTTTTAAAGGGTTAAAATCCGGTGACTGAATTAATTCATTCTGAGCGTCCTTCCTACCTACTGCCAGTGAGTAGAATTTATTATGAGTTTGACCAATTGCGCCAGTTCTCTCCCTGCTGAATGACACAGCTCATCAGCTCATCCTCTTTAATATGTCAATACTGAAGTGGAGACTTCTGAGAATGCCTTCCTCCTGAGGGTCCTTCTATTGGTCTTGACCTGCCATTGCTGGTTTACTCTTTCCAAAAATATTTACAGAGTACCTGCCATGAAAGGCACTTTACATAAGTTCTAGCTCCTAAGACTCTCACAACGGAATGGACAGAATCAAGAAGATATAGTCTCATATTGCCCAGATTCTGAATTCTCATCACATTCTGGAGTTGTATCAAGCCTACTGTCCATGTGTGCTATAATGAATTGAATAGTATTCCCCCAAAATTCATATCCATCCAGAACTTTACAATGTGACCTTATTTGGAAATAGGATCATTGCAGGTGTAATTATTTAAAGATCTCAAGATGAAATCATCTTAGATTTAGGGTGATCCCTATATCAAATGACCTATTGAGAATACTATCCCCCTTGCCAATATATTAATATTAATAAATCTCATAATAAATTAAGAGCATGTCTGTTTATCCATAGCCTTATAGTAAACATATTCCCAGTACATTTTTGTAGTTTTCCATTAGGTTTTTGGAAGTTGACAGTTTGTTTGTTTTGGTGACATTGACCTTGTTCCTAGAAGCCTTTACTTTGTGTCTTTCATTTTCTTCCCTAGCTGACATGTTAGTGGCATTGCCACATGGGTATCTGCTTAGAAGGCCAGCATTCTTCTTACCTTTTTTGCCAATAGGTCTTCAGGTTTATTAAAGCTAAAGACTGTGTTTACAGAAAACTACCATTTGGACTGAATTGACCAAACAGTTGATATGGCATTTCCCTACCCTCGCACCTAATTGTATGTTTGAGTAAAGAGACCAAGCTGAACAACTGTTTCGATACCAGTTGAACTCAATGTCTTAAGTTCCATTTAAAACATAGCCTTATGTTTACCTATGTCACCAACTTGTATATTCCACACATGTACTCCAGAACTTAAAATAAAAGTTGACCAAAAAAAGAGCCTTACCAACTAGCCAAATAGTAAAGGTAAAAAATAAAATAAAATAGAACCTGTTATGTATTATAGGCTGATACACCCACTAACTTAGGGTGGTTAGCTGATTTGTCCTCAATCCGTCAGATCACAAGAGCATCTAGATATGTAACAGAAAGGCAGATAAAGCAGGCAAGAAAATGCCCACACTGGGAAACAAACAAGGGCTGAGAAAAGAGATCTCTTAGCTGTACCTAGAGACTGAAGTGAGATACGGTTTTCCGCATTACTAGACCCAAAATTCTACTGTCCAAGGAAAGGGATGAGGAACTCTATTCTGCAAAACTGCACGAAAAATTTGACCCAGATATGAGAATACCACCAACCTGTCATTTAGGGAAGATAACTAAAGAGAAAGAGCAAAGGCTTGTGGGAATAAGGTCAATTTTATCTAAACAGGAAAGTGCTCACAAAAGTACGGGAAGAGCAGCCGCAGTTCAGACAGGAAATCAACAACATGCACAGCTGAGGAAGGAGGAGTCAAGACAAATTAATTCCAACACAGTGTAAAATTCTCTGGACTCCAAGAAGACAAATAGAATCGGGGAAGAGGATGGGAGCACAGACTAGATGTCAAGGATCGCGTTAGGAATATTAGTTATATTGTTAATTTATTGGTCCATTTTATAGTTGAGGCTCAGAGAGCTTAAATTACTTGCCCACATAAACACAGCTGATAAGCAAATTCAAGCCGAAGTCTGTCACGTTCAGAGCCTCTGCTCTTTCTACTGCATCAATGTTTCTCAAAGTGTAAACTGAGGCCACCTGCATCCAAGTCACCCAAAGTGCTTGTTAAAAACCCACGCCCAGTACTTCTAAATCAGATTCTCCTTAGGTGGTTCCGTGTACTGTACCCTCTACAGGGCCTCCTCTCTGAGACAGGCCTGTCCTCTGGGAAAAGTAGAGAGGCTCCTGCCTCCTACAATGGCCCTAGTCCCAGGAATCACCCAGTGTATTCACAGAGTCAGATCTTGAAAATAAGGACAAAGTCCAGCCATCAGAACTGAAGGGACCAAAATGTAGAAATGAGTTGAGAGTCCAGCAGCCTCACCCATTAGCAGGCTCAAGTTTCACCCTAGAGCCTCCACATACAATACGAGAAGGAATCAACCAACTGACCAAGGCCAAGTGGTCAGAACTGTGGCAGCAACCGGGAGGCCAAATATTGAGGGTCAGTTTGTTCTCTCTTCCTCTGTGTAAAATTCTCTGTGTTTTTTAACTATCTCCTCCTCCAATTTTCAGCTTCCTTGTCTATAGTCATAACAATAGCTGACATGCACTGAAAACCTCTAGTATGCAAGGCCCTATTGTAGGACTTCTATACATATTTATTTATGTGATTCTGCAACCACTTGAGGAAAAAGGTACAATTTATATATCCATTTTACAGATAAGAAAACTAAAGCACAAAGACATTAAACAACTTGCCCAGGGTCACCCAGCTGGCAAGTATGTCACCCACCCATCCTTATCTGGAAAGTATGTCTTCAGAGCCATACACTCAGTCATGACACAGTACTTCCTCTCTGACTGTAGCTATGGTGCCACGTTTCACAAGCCTAACACTTGGTAGGAAGCTAGAGGTGGTGCCATTTGGGGACTCAAATTAGGACTCAAAAACCGCCCTGAGTACATATGTCTGACCAGCTATGATAAGGGAGACAAAAAGATCTCAGCAAATTTGATCTAGTCACATCAGATTCTGCTGTGACCGAGGGTATAGACATGTCCCCAAACCATCAGCTAAATAAACAGCGGAGCCAAACTCCAGCAGATGCATGCACTCTTGTTTTATTTACCATGAGTCCAGGAAGCATCACAACTTCTCCTAGAAGCCTGTTTTGGGGGGAAAAAATTGCTTGGAAACAGAGAGAGAAAATCAATAGGAAGGTGGAATCTTTGAAGAGTTTCTCAGTCCAAAAAAAAAGACAGCAGCAGCAGGACGTTCTGGAGGGTTGTCTTCAGTGGCTGAAGTGCCTACAACTGACCAACAAGGTAAATCAAATCTGCTGCCAATACATTCTTTTGCTGTCCAGATAAAACGGCAGACTAAGCTGGTGAACTTTCACCCTTCACCCGCGCTCTTCAAGCCAAAGTACAGATTAAAAAAAATCAATAACCCCAATCGATGGGAAAATATTTTTAGTCTCTAACTGAACGATATGTTTTGACAAGGCCAAAGAGGAGCACAAAAGAATGGCGAAAGATAAAAGACAGAAAATTAGGAATTTGCTTTATTGGGTGAGGTGGAATCACCAATCACTTTCTTTTTTCCTCGCTGACATTCGTCTAAATTATCTCACAGCAAGGAAATAAAGTGTAAGGAGATGAATTTATAAAATGGCATGATTCACTGCCAAGCACCTTAAAACCTATTATTGCTACCATTTTCTGTTGCCATTTCCAAGAAAGCAATCTAGAGAAATGTCCATGTTCAGAACAGTCAGAGAAAAGAGCATTTCCCCAAAGTGAATAGAGTGAACAATGGAACCACGGAGCCTCCCACCCCCACCCCAATCTGCAGGTCACATCCAATACTGAACACATCAGAAAGTGTTTAAAATCCCCAATTGGACTTCATTTTTCTCAAAATAACCGTTGTTTTTCATAACTCAATACCCTCGAGTTCCCTTCATAACAGAGCAAATTAAACACATAATATCACCTTGTCTTCTGGCCCTTTAAGCAGTAATTTATTTTTGTACATAGGTGCAAGCCTGTTGTATTTCCAAAAATTATTTCACATTTTTTCCTACATTAAATAAAAATGATAAACATGCAACCCTGAATGGAATTAACAAAAATTACCTGTCAATTTGTTTGCTTTTTTTTTTTTTTTTTTTTTTGTAGAAGAAAGTTGTGAACATAGGGAATAGTCTTACCAATTGATTAATATTTTCAATTCTTTATAGTAACGACAATTGGTAAACAGATTTATGGGATTCAAAAATCTATATAAATCCAATAGACTGAGAGTTGGCATCATAGCGACCTATTTTACTTATTAATACATATCCTTCTCTTTTTTTCTCCCTTAATGTCAATGCCTCATCTGTTATTTGATAAGCCTTTGGAGTGAATTTAATGACTATCATTTTACTACAACTCTTTATTTTTTCCTCTAGCAGAAGCTTAAATATATATTTCTTACATAAATACATACCTAAGCTGACGGTTACATCTGTGTGATGGCAGCCAATTCTACCCACAAAAATCAGTCAGTTCCATAAAAGAGATTGCCAAACCAATGGTTTGACATCATATATGTGGCAGTCAAAGCATCCACTCAATGGCTACTTGATTGGCCATTTTATTAATACTGTAAGTAAGTTGCTTCGTTGTTAAGATCAATGCAGATTTTCTAATTGCGATCATTCTGGTAGGGTGAAAAAAAATGGAATAGTCTAGTCCCCTGAGACTTCCATAAGAACCAGCTTTGTACACTTGTGTTCTATTTACCCAAGTGTAGAAACCTTCACAGACTGTTGGTACCCTCACTTCACAGACTCTCCAGGATACTTGGACCTACTTACATTTTTGTTAACAGGAACAATGTACTTCACTGTCTCTGTTAGTAAAAATCATATAACACTTGCTTCTCTTTCCTGAGCATTTACTATATGCCAAGCTCTCTATGCTTAGCATTCTTATGCATCTGATCTCAGTTAACCTCAGAACTAACCTACAACATAGGTAGTATCAGCTCCAAATTACAGAAGAAAAAAGCCTTGGCGAGATAAAGTAATTGCCCAAGGTCACAACAGTAAAGTGGTAGAGACAGGGGTCTAATCCCATTTCTTTCTGATTCTGATGTCTATACCACTACTTCATTCGGTTTATGGTACCACCACCTAGATGGAATAGAGCTGATAAGATTCACCACCTGAAGTAGTTGGAATGACCAGAAAATCACATTTGATCGACTCCTTAGTTCACAAACTATCGTGCCATATTCAAATGAGCATGAAAGTCACTTTTAATTTGTTAAGTCATTAGTTATGATACATTTATTAAGCATCTTTAATTCTGGAATATTTATGTGAATACAGCTCATTAATAAATTCCCAGTAGGCCCCCTTGTTAAGAAATACTTGCACTTGCTTAGTGAAAGATCAATGCATGATAAACACATTTTAAGTGCATTGTAAGTACATCCTGTATGTACTTCATGAGCAGGTGAAAGGCCAAAACCAAAAGTGTTATATATGTTACCCATGAAGACTCATTTCCTCAGAATTTTCCAAAATAATTTTTCAATATCGAATTGCCATATTTCACACATTTCCTCAAAATGGCTGTCAATAAAATGTCATGCTTCAGGTTGCCCATTTATTCACATCTCTCTTCAAGTTGCCTAAAGGACTTTGGACATACACTCCCTCTTTTTAACATTCCCTAGAAGTCCTTACCATGGTAGTTGATTGTTGAAGCACTTGTAATTGAAATGAGTAGGTAATTATGATGTTCAAAGCTTTCAACATGCTCAGGGAAGTGTGATGACTACTTGAATTAGCTAACGAAAACATGTCAAGTCATTGCCAAAAGATCTGTCACAAAAATCCATTATTTGCAGCTGGGAAGTTACCAACTGTTTGAAAAACCAGAATGACTCTCTGTAACTCCAGCTACATAGTATTTGACTCCATTATTTGTGAGTAAAACTGGGTGTATATGTGAATCCCAGAATGTTTTCACAATGGAGAGACATGGTAGACTCAGTGATTCCCTGACCATCACAATGTTCAAAACATTCTGTTTCTAACAGGGGCTGAGGGACTGAGCTTTTCTTAGCAAAAAATGGATTTAGCTAGCTAAATCTAGATTTGCCTCTCCGGTTGAATCCTAAGTTCTTGAGAGGTAGAGACTGTTACAGGAAGTTCATGCTCCAAATCTAGCCTTTAGTCCATTTTCCTTAAACCTTCCAATGCTTCTCATAAGACTGGAATAAAATCTAGATCTCTTTCCATGACCTGACAGCCTTGGTAGCTGTGTGGTCACCACCTGGAATACACAACCCACAGACTTCTGTGTGGCCAGCAACTATTTTATTCATCATTCAGGTCTCAGCTCATGCATCATCCCTCCAGAGACACCTCCGCTCCACCGCTCCCCACTCATGCTTTATTATTTTGTTTTCTATCCTCTGCAGCACCTATCATTATCAGAAGTTGTCCTACTAGACTACAGGTTCCACTGACTGATGAAGGGGAGGAGCCTGACAAGGGGGAGGTGTTCAATATTTGTCGAACACATGAATCTCCAGGGCAATGATGGATAACTTGGATTGAATCAGATTTTTTATTAAGCCAAACTGCTTTTGGGGAAGTACCAGTTTTATTCCTCATGCAATAGCAAGCTGATTCTTCAAAAATTTGACTACTGAATTTTTTGGTCCAGGCCTTTTTAAACCACAGGTATATGGACATGGTCTTAGGATAGATTTTCCCCTGACCTGGGTGAAGCTGCTTCACCCCTTCTCTGTGCCTTTGCATATGTCCCATCTGCCTGGAATGCTTTTCCCCTCTCCACCTGATAACTTCTACTCATCTTTCAAACTTGTCTAAAGCATCCACTTCTTGTGGAATGCACTTGTGAGTGGGGTCCTCTGTTTGCTTCCATAACTTATCTCCTGCAAGTCATCTCTCATAGCTTATTCTCTAGCAACATTGGTATTTTCACCAAACTCTGTCACATGTTTGTGTTCTATATATGCATTTCTTTCTACCAGAAATTGACTAGATTTTATTCCAGTCTTATGAGAGGCATTGGAAGGTTTAAGGAAAATGGAAAGTATTGACTCTTTACCCAGCTTGCCTTCCTGTGTCTTTTAATTGGAGCAGTTAGCCCATTTACATTTAAGGTTAATATTGTCATGTGTGGATTTGATCCTGTCATTATGATGCTGGCTAGTTATTTTGCAGACTCGATGTATTCGCTTCACAGTATCACTGGTCTTTGTACTTCAGTGTGTTTTTGTAGTGGCTAGTAACGAGTTTTTGTTTCCATATTTAGTGCTTCCTTCAGGAGCTCTTGCAAGACAGACCTGGTGGTGACGAACTCCCTCAGCATTTCCTTGTCTGAAAAGGATTTTATTTCTCCTTCACTTATGAATCTTGGTTTGGCTGGATATGAAATTCTGGATTGGAAACTCTTTTTTTTTGAGAATGTTGAATATTGGCCCCCAATCTCTTCTGGATTATAGGGTTTCTGCTGAGAAGTCCACTGTTAGTCTGATGGGCTTCCCTTTGTAGGTGACCTAGACTTTCTCTCTCTGCTCTTAACATTTTTTCCTTTATTTCAACCATGGAGAATCTGATGATTATGTGTCTTGGGGTTGATCTCATGAAGTATATTACTGGGATTCTCTATATTTCCTGAATTTGAATGTTGGCCTGATTTGCTAGGTTGGGGAAGTTCTCCTGGATGATATCCTGAAGTATATTTTCAAAATTAGTTCAGTTCCCCTATCTTTCAGGTACCCCAATCAGTCATATGTTCAATCTTTTTACGTAGTGCTGTAGTTCTCAGAAGTTTTGATCATTTCTTTTCCTTCTTTTTTTCTCTAATCTTGTCTGCCTATCTTATTTCAGCAGGATAGTCTTCAAGTTCCGAGATTCTTTCCTCTGCTTGGTCTGTTCAGCTATCGATATTTATGGTTGCATTATGACATTCTTGTGTTGTATTTTTCAGCTCCATCAGGTCTTGCATGTTCCTCTATAAACTAGTTATTCTGGTTAACAGCTCCTGTAATGTTTTATCATGGCTCTTAGCTTCTTGCATTGAGCTAGAACATGCTCCTTTCGCTCAGCAAAGTTCATTATTGCCATAATAATCCATGGAGACTATGGCCATCCCTCTCCCGACGGGCTTTGTCCCAGGGAGATCAGAGTTTTGTCCATAAACCCCTGACTAGAGTTGCTGAAATTCCCATAGAGAGACCCTGCCTGGTGAGGAGGGATGGGTCCAGGTCCAACCTAAAGAGGCAGTCTGGTCATAGTCTGCTACAGTCGCTGTGCTGCTCTGTGAGGAATTCTTCTTGGGTCAAAACCACCCAGTCTCTCCAGCACCAGCAGGGGAAAATGGCTGCAGTGATGATGGCTGCCCCTCCCCCATGGACTCAGTAGTCTTAGGTAGTCTCCAGCTGAGTGGCCACCAAGAATCTGCACAACTCTGTGCTTGGAACCCAAGGCCCTGGTGGTATGGGCTCACAAGGGGATCTCCTGATCTGCAGCTTACACAGATCCATGAAAAAATTGTGGTTTCACCAGCGGGGTAGCACAATCACTCACCACCTCCCTTGGCTGGAGGTGGGAGCTCCCCTTGCTTTGTGCATCTCCTGGGTGGGCTGTTGCTCCACCCTGTTTTTCTCACTCTCCCTGGGTCATGCCAACCACCTAATCAGTCCCAGTGAGAAAACCTGGATACCTCAGTTGCCAGTGCAGGATTTACTCACTGCTTTTCATTCCCCTTAGTGGGAGCCTCCAACCACAGCTGTTTCTAGTCGGCCACCTTGGCCCTTCCCCGTCACTTCTCTACTGTATCTTTCTATGGAACTCCTATTAATTGTTCAAAACCTACTCCAGTGTCATTGCTTCTGTGAAGCCTTCTATGAATCATCTCCACTCCAGAAAGAAGTAATCACTCCCTCCACTGGGCAACATCTCTACCCTGAACATATCCAGTTTTTACTTTTCATACTCTTTTAAAATTACTTATTTTCAAATATCAAACTGTCTTTGACACTAGACCAGTGCTTCTCAATCCAGATGATTTGACCTCTCTGGAAACATTTGGCAATGTCTGAAGGTATTTTTAGTTGTCATAACTAGGGGAAAAAGGGATAGTGCTACTGGCATCTAGTGACTAGAGGCCCAGGATGTTGCTACACATCCTACAATTCACAGAGCAGTACCCACAAGAAAAAATCATCTGAGCCAAACTGTCACTAGTGCCAAGCATGGACTAAGATTCCTATGTGCTGCAAAGGGCTTCAGTGATCAGTGTAGTTGGAGCCAAAAATGCGTTCAACCTTTCCTTCATCTTTGCAAGAGACAAAATGGCTGAAATAGGGCTCTTCAGCTTACTTTTTCCGTATGGAAAGTGAGAGTTTATAGATACACACAAGGTGCCATAAGCCTAGGACTCAGAAATCCTGAGTTTGAATCCTGGAGCTATGCGGCCTTGGGCAACTCACTAAGTCTCTCTGAGCCCCAAATCAATGAGATGCAAATAACATCAGCTCAAAGGGCTATGCAGAAGATGAAAGAAAATCATGTGTATGAAAATGCTATGTAAACTAAAAAATTCGAACATTAACACTTTCTTTCCATGAAGGGGAGAAAAGAGCCAAAAACAGTTTCAGTTTTATTTTCTAGCCCTGGTTATAAAATCAGCTCAGAGTGAGCCATCAAGTTTTCTGTTTATTAATGTACAGGCTCAATATCATGCAGTAGACAGGAGCCCCTTGTCATCATCTCTGTCATTCTTACAGCAATGGAGGCAACTTGATCTAAAATACCTGGGGCAAACCAGCTCCAAACTATGCCTCCCACACTCCCACTCCAATTACATCTTTGTATGTCCTGTATTATATAATGTAGGCCAGCAGCTGAGACATGCAAACCTCAAAGTTTCAGTGGCTAAACATTGCAGAAGCCCATTTCTTGTTCATGTAGCATCCAATGCAGGTGCCAGTTACAAGAGGGTGAAGCAGGTGGGTGCTGTGCTCCATGCAGTCATTCAGAGACCTGGGATTCCAATGACTCTGCCATCTTCAACATGTAGCTTCCAAGCTTACTCTGGGCATTGACATCTAATTGGAAGACAGTAGGAAATAGAGGTTAGAGAAGGCACACACTTAATTTTTAAACATCTCAACTTAGAAGGGATACATACATCACTTCTACTCATATTCCATAGGTAAGAATTAGTCATATGGTCCTACCTGGATGCAAAGGAGGGGAACTGAAATATGTAGTCCTTAATTTCCCAGCCACTTTTCAGAAACAATCAGAGAAGGTACACACTCAATTATTAACATCTCAATCTGAAAAGGACACATACCTCACTTCTACTCACATTCTATAGGTAAGAACTAGTCATATGGTCCCACACAGATACAGGGGAGGAGGACTGAAATATGTAGTCCTTGATTTCCCAGACACTTTCCAGGAACAATTTTATATTATGAAAGGGGAGCAGGAGAGCAAGAAGTTTTGCTAGATAGCTAACCATCTCTGCCACACACGCTAAAGTATGCTCTGCTAACTTAATACTTTAGATTCTTCTTGACATTCTTTAAACACACCACGTCCCCCCACCCATTTCCCTACTCTTGTCTGTAATTTTACTGCTTCGTTAGTGTGTAATGCCCGTTCCTTCCTGTATCTGTCAGTATGAATCTTTCAAGCCCAGCTCAATTCTCACCACCTCCGTGCAGTTTCCCTGATCCATTAGGTAGGATGTGCTCTCTCCCCACACCGACCTTCATGCTTCTTTGTACCTTTCATTATAACACTGGTGATCTATTTGGCATTTTGTTTATATGTATCCAAATCAATCCCATTACTAGGTTACAAGTTCTTGGAGAGTAGGGCCTATGTCCCATTCACCTATGTGTCCTTTACAGTATCCAGTAATATGCCTGTTGTGTAGTTTGTAGTGGGTGCTCAGTATATGGTAGGTAATGTGGCCATTCATAGACATGAACCCATAATAATATCTCACTTGCTTGGAGGCAGATCCAAGCCTGCGAAGAACTCAGGGAAACAACTCTCCCTCACCATTCAAAAAAAAAGAATCCTATAAATTTTATCTCAGCTATTACTTCTTTTTTCACTCAAAGAAGCAGGTGCTTCCTGCCATGCTATTCAATGCTGCCTTTTATGAGGCATAATGGGAGTATTTTGAGTGACTGGGATTCTATTTTATTCTACCACAGAAGCCCAGGTAGCTAAAGGGCAACTTTAAGACCACCAACTAATCAGTACAGGATTAGTTGACAGCAACCTGCACAGGAAGAATGGATGAGCCAAGCATGTCTGGCCAGTAAACTAAAATTTGTTTTATTTGTTCAGAAAGGTATTTTGTGAAGCCTTGGCTGGCCATATTTTTAGCATTTAAAGAAATGCTCTAAATCAATAGAAAATATGGCAAATAAATTTTGGCACATCCCCACATAGAATACTCGGCTGTTTAAAAAAATGATGTATTCACACCTCAAGAAACTAGAAAAAGAAGAACAAATAAACCCAATGTTAGCAGAAGGAAGGAAATAATAAAGATTAGAGCAGATATGAATGAAAACGAGAATAGAAAAAAACAATAAAACGAAGAGTTGATTTTTTGAAAAGACCACAAAACTGACAAATCTTTAGCTAAGCCAACTAGAAAAAAATGAGAAAAGCCTCAAATAACAAAAATCAGAAATGAAGGAGGAGACTACATAACTGATACTATAGAAATATAGCGGACTATAAGACACTACTATGAACAAT
Source organism: Theropithecus gelada (assembly GCF_003255815.1). NCBI lineage: Eukaryota > Metazoa > Chordata > Mammalia > Primates > Cercopithecidae > Theropithecus > Theropithecus gelada. The sequence goes on along the minus strand of NC_037674.1, from coordinate 28,338,483 downwards.
TATATGCCAACATACTGAATAACTTACAAGAAATGGATAAATTTCTAAAACACACAACCTACCAAGACTGAATTGTGAACTAAAAAAAAATCTGAACAGACCTATGACTAGTAAGAATCTTGAATTAAAAAGCTCCCAACAAAGAAAAACTCAGAACCGGCTGACTTCACTGAAAAATTCTACCACACGTTTTTAAAAGAATTAATACCAATACTTCACAAACTCTTCCAATAAAATCAAAGAGGAAGGAATTCTTTTAAGCTTATTCTATGAAGTCAATATTATCCTGATACCAAAATGAGATAAAGACACTATGAATGCTACAGACCAATATCCTTGGTGAATATTGATGCAAAAATCTTTGACAAAATACAAGCACATTGAATTCAATAGCATGTTAAAAGAATTATACACTATGACCAAGTGGAATTTGTTCCTGGAATGCAAGGAAGTTTCAACATATGAAAATCAATCAATGCAATATACCACATTTACAGAATGGAGGACAAAAATGACATAATCATCCCAATTGATTCAGAGAAAGTATTTGAAAAAAATTCAATACAATTTCATGACCAAAAAAAGCCCTCACCAAACTAGGAATAGAAGGAAATTATCTCAACATAATGAAGGTTATATATGAAAAAATCACACAGCTAACATATACTCAGTCATGGAGAACTGAAAGCTTTCCCTCTAAGATCAGAACAAAACAAGGCTACCATCTCTCACCACTTCTAGTCAACATAGTACTGAAAGTTTTAGCCAGACTAATTAGGCAATAAAATAAATAAAAGGCATCCAAATGGGAAAAGAAAAAGTAAAACTATCTCTATTCACAGAAGACATAACCCTATATGTATAAAATGCTATATGTAAAATTCCACCAAAAACCTGTTAGAATAAACGAATTCAGTGAAACTCTGGGATACAAAATCAACACATACAAAAAAATCAGTTGTGTTTCTGTACACTAACAATGAACAATATGAAAAGGAAATTAAGAGCGCAACCCTATTTACAATAGGATAAAAAAGAATAAAATAATTAGAACTTAACCTAGGAGGCAAATAACTTGTACACTGAAAACTACAGAACTTTCTTCAAAGAAATAAAATAAAACACAAATAAATGAAAGACACATACATAGTCTGTGAAATCCCTATCAAAATTCCAATGATTTTTTTAAAGAAATAGAAAAGGCCTAAAATTCTATGAAATCTCAAAGGACCATGAATAGCCAAAGTAATCTTGAGAAAGAAAAACAAAGCTGAAGAGCTCAGCCTTCCTGATTTTGAAACATTATTACAGAGCTATAGTAATCAAAACAGTATGGTGCTTACAAAGACAGAAACAAAAACCAATGTAACAGAATAGAGAGCCCAGAAATAAACCCTCGCATATATGGTCAGATAATCTTCAATAAGGTGCCAAAGTTACACAATGGGAAAAAAATGGTCTCTTCAACAAATGTTGGGAAACCTGGATACCCATGGGCAAAAAAAAAAAAAAAAAGAAGAAGTTGGACCTTTACCTTACATAATATACAAAGTTAATTCAAAGTAGATTAAAGACCTAAACACCTGAAATTATAAAGCTCCCAGAAGAAAATAGGGGGAAAGATTCATGACATTAATCCTTGCAATGATTTCTTGGATATGACATCAAAAGTACAGGCAACAAAAACAGGAATAAACAAGTGGAACTACATCAAGCTTAAAAACTCCTGTGCAGAAAGGAAACAATGAACAGAATGTAAAGACAATCTATGGAATGGGAGAAAATATTTGCAAACCATATATCTGAAAAGGCATTAACGTTGAAAATATATAAAGAACTCCTAAACATCAAACAACATCAACAACATCAACAAACAACATCAACAGAAATAATTTATTTTAAAATGGCAAAACTCGAACAGACATTTCTCCAAAAACACAAACAAATGGCCAATAAGCATATGAAAAGATGTCCAACATCACTAATCACAGGGAAATGCAAATCAAAACCACAATGAGATGTCACCTGAAACCCGTTAGAATGACCACTATCAAAAAACAGAAAATAAAAATATTGGTGAGGATGTGAGAAAAATAGAACTATTGTACACTGCTAGTAGGAATGTAAAATTGTTCAGCAGCTATAGAAAACTGTATGGAGGTTCCTTGAAAAATTTAAAAACATAATTACTGCATGATCCAACAATCCTAGATCTGGTTTTAAATCAAAAAGAATTGAAAATAGGACCTTGAAGAGATATTTGCACAACAGTGTCCATTGCAGCACTATTTGCAATAGCTAAGATATGCAAACAATTCAAGTATCCATAGACAGACGAATGGATAAAGAAAATGTAGTATATACATAAAATGCAATATTATTGACCCTAATAAAATAAATTTTGTCATATGTTGCTCCATTAATGAATCTAGAGAATATTATGCTAAGTGAAATAAGCCAGTCACAAAATCACAAATATTACACTATTTCGCTTAAAGTTTCCAAACTAGTCAAGTTCTTGGAAATGGTAGAATGGCAGTTGCCAGGGCTGGTGGAGGAGAGGAAAAGGGTGAGATGTTGTTCAGTAAGTGTAGAGTTTCCATTTTGCAAGATAAAAAAGTTCTAGAGTTCTATTGCACAAGAAGGTGCACATAGTTAACACTACTGTACTGTATAGTTAAAAATGGTTCAGGTGGTTAAAACAATGAAGTGTATGTACTCACTGATATTAAGACATGCTGATTAAAAAAAATCAAGAAGAAAGTTACAAAAAGAAAGTTATAAATAAGATGTATAACATAATCCCACTTTTGTAAATACATGTGTATGTATATATATATGCATGCATATGCATGGGTATTTGTATACATCTACGCATGTGTATCACATTTATATAGTTTATACTACCTTTATATTTATACACGATAGAATATGAGCACAACTTGACAAAATGCATATGTATCTGATTTGTCATTTTATTCCTAGTGTTCAGTACATAGTTGGTTAGAAATATTAATAGTTGATCAATGAATAAGCATATGTGCCATCCAAAAGACTGAAAAGTTATGCACCAAAATATCAACAACAGTCATCTGTTTCAAGATTTTTTGTCTTTACTTATCTGTATTTCTAAAATTTTTTCTAATGAACAGTATTATTTGTTCTCAAAATAATTTTTAAAGGTAAAGAATGGAGAGGAAATGCTCTGTGTCTAGATATATACAGTGAAATGATGAATTTTTAGCCCAAATAGATTTTACCTAAAATTCCCTAATAAAGTGAATAAATTTTTTTATTTGGGAGGAGGAAGTGTTCAAGAGACACAAAGTGTGACAATAAGAGAGAGAGGTTATGTCCAGATGGTAAGGTCAGGAGGGAACTTGAGGAAGAGATGTTGCTGGAGTCAGGTCTAGCAGGACGTGTGCACTTTCAATGAGTGAACTGGAAGGAAAATTCACTTCAAAAGGGAGATGAGATTAATAATGGCATAAACACTAGGAATTATGAGGTGGGTTTCGGGGACAAATAATTGGAGTAGACTTGGGTTTAAAAGAAATGTGACTGGAAATGGATATGGGCTGATTGTAGGTGATTCTGCCTGTGGAAAGTTAGGAGTTTTGACTTTGTCCTGTGTGGGATCGAGGGTCATCCTTGTTTTTTAGCAGAGGTGTGGCACAGCCAAAGCGCTGTTTACTCGCCAGCTGCTTTTCACATGGGCTCAAATAGAAGAGACTGGTTAGAAAGCTCAGGTAGTATCCTAGGTTTGAGAATATAGAGACCTGGACAAAGAGGGAGGGGAGAGAAGCAGAAATAGATGACAAAGACAGATGACAGAGTCTATGAAGAAACAATAACAGGGCTTAGAGACTGAGTGTCAGCACAGGAGGTTGCAGGCCCAGATGAAGCAATGGGGAGCTTCACTTTTTCCCCCACTGGATAAAATTAAGTTATGATAAACATCAAGAACATCTCTCATAGAACAAGCTATTTCAGGGTAGGCACAGTGGCTCAGGCCTATAGTCTCAGCACTAGGGAGGCTGAGGGAGGCAGGATCACTTGAGTCCAGGAGTCTGAGACAAGCCTGGGCATGATAGTGAGACCCCATCTCACCAACAACTTTCTAAAAAATAGAAAAATTAGCCAAGCACAGAGGCTCGTGCCTGTAGTCCCAGCTACCTGGGAGCCTGAGGTGAGAGAGTTGCTTAAGCCCAGGAAGTCAAAAATGCAGTGAGCCAAGATTATGCCACGACACTCCAGCCTGGGAAACAGTGAGACCCTGTCTCAGAAAACAGGGGGCAATGTCACAAGGAAGTCTACTTAGGCAGAAAGATCAGCCAAGGACTTTGGGTTTTCTGGGGATTTTTGTTTTCAGGATGGTACTGTGAGGATCAGAAAGTAGACAAGAATGAGACAGTGGGAAGAGGAAGGCTGGGGATAAAGGAGAGGCGGGATGACTGGGATGGATCTCCCAGTAGGTGGGATAGGAGACAACCCAGACCAAGGCAGAGAAATGGAAAGATACCTCAACTCCAAGGCTGATAGAAAGATGAGCACTGGCAATATTCTCACATGGAGAGAAATGGGGACGGTGAGATCATCTGTTTTTGCTGTAGGCATTATGGAGATCGCCTGCTTTGCAAGGAGTGAGGATTGAGCAGAAAAGAATACATCTGAAACACCAATGTAAAAGAGTCTTAGAGAAACAGAAGATGAATAAAGGGTCAGACAGCTACATGTGGCTGTGGGTCAGGCACACGGGACTCAGCAACCTGTCCTTCTAATGCCATAGAGCCCATGCTTCTTAGTCAGGAGAGACCAGGACTGGGAGACACTTGACAAGCCAGTAGAATGTTGTGTTAGGTTCAGGACACAGGAGAGGATTGAGAAAGACAAATGGAAGGGACCTCAAGTCCTGAGTGAGGTGGGAAGGGCTGTCTGACAGGAAGTTGGGTCTGCTTCCAAATCCCCATCATAATCTTTGGTATTTTAGGGTGACAGAGTCTCATGCACAAGCCCTTGAGCAGGACCATGGGAGAAATGGGTCCTCTAGAAAATGGTAAGGAGGCCCCTTATGAGGGCTGCCTGGGCATACTGAGGAGGGCAGTAGTCTCCTGGGAAATGAAGAATCACTTGTTGGAATTTATTCTCCTCTACTCCCCAGGAAATCAAGAGGAACTAGTCAGTAAGCATACAGGACACTGGAACCCCAGAGGGATGAAAAAAGATAGGGCAACCCGGAATGCGTTTAAGAAAAGCTGATATAAAAATGATGAAGTAAAAGAAGTCACTGGAGTGAGTCATGGGCAAAGAGCTGAGGAAGGGTCAAGGCAGAGATCTGAGTGTGATGACCGAGGCTCTGGATGAGACCTTCAGTTTCATCATCCAGTGGCTATGAGTGGTCTGAGAGGGACAGGTGGGACAAATGAGATTCTCAGGTGTAAGATTCATTAGATCTCACAACTAATCATAGCTAAAGTTACACTAGTTGTTTTGTTAAACGTTAGACTAGATGTTTTGTTAAACATTATCTTTCTGAAATTTTCAAACAATGTTTAATGACATCGATCATGAAATAATGTGATTTACAGGGGTAATATGATTCTATTTCTGTTAAAATTATGAAAAAAGTTATATGCACAAAATTATCAGAAAAAATTCACTAAAATGACTAAAATGTACATATTGTTTACCTCTAGGTTATGAGAAAATAAGAGCCATTAACTTTCTTTTGCTTTTCTCTAGCTCTCTTGAGTTATAATTGATATATACAGACTTGCACATTTTAATGTGTAAAATCTGATGAGTTTGGATACATGGAAACACCCATGATACCATCACCACAATCAATGTATATAAGATAATAGACACATCCAACGCCTCCCAAAGTTTCTTTGTATCCTTTTCTGTGTGACTGTTGTAAGAACATTAAAATAATATTCACCTTCCTCAAATTTTGAAGTGCACATATCATATTAACTATAGGCGCTATGTTGTACAGCAGATCTCTAGAACATATTTATGTACCATAACTGAAATTTTATGTCTATTGAACAGCTCCCAATTTCTCTCTCCTTTCTGCCCATGTCAACCATCATTCTATTCTCTGCTTCTATGAGAAGCAGAGAAAAAACATAGAAAAAAGAGGAAAACGTAGGAAATAGGCTGCATGTAGAAGTACTAATAGGTTTCTCATTTATCGAAAATGTAGTCAGTACCTACTTTGTATCAGGCAGTGTGCTTGGTAGGCGAGGGAGGGAAAAATGAATCAGACATCAGACTTGGATTCTGTCTTAATGGAGTTATTTAACTGAATTTAGAAGAAAAATTACATTTAAAAGTTTAAGTACTTGTAAATATTTGATCTATGTATGCTAAACACAGAGCTGATCTACACAAAGGTTTACATAAAAGTGTTAAAGTCTTGTTGCCTTGTTTCACCTCACTATGGTTACCCACCTCTACTTACTTCCTCTGTAGATGGAGACACACTTGTTCAAGATCAGACCTTAGCATGTAATATTCTTAGTCTGTTCACTTGATATGAAATGTCAGCTTGCATGTTTAATTAAAATCCTAGTCTCCTGTTCCTACAAAGAGGTCTTACAGATTGGGACAGTTACTCTGCATTGGTCAGGAGGAGCAAGAAGGTGGGAGCTCACAGGTGGAGAGAACACGTATGTGAGAAGCTACTGGAAAAATGCCATTTTGAACTGCCTATCTGTCTCTTCTGCTTTTCTCCAATCCCAGCTGATACAAGGTGCCACAGACTCCAAATAACTCACAGTCACAACTGATATTGCAGGTGGTGACCTAGAAACCTACAGTCCCCAGGATATGATGATATTAGGAGGTCTATACTATGGTCTCTTGAGAAGGGTGATAAATGGAGTCACCTTGAAGCATGTCCCAACTGGCATTGTGGGAGCTGTCGGTGTGTCTGGGAAGCCCTTTAAACATTGCCTCCTTTTAATCTAAGCTGTCTTTGATGCTGGATATGTTGCTAGAGTTATTCTCCCAAACACAGGCTTTTTGATCGATTTCTCTTTAGTTGTTGCTGATTTAGAAACTGCTTGTAGGTCTATATCTGGGTAATCTGAGGTTGCAGATGTCCTGGCAAGGAGGCTCCTAAATTATCACAAAATTATCTGGAAGGTCCTCACCTCTTGGCATCGTGAGACTTCCTTCTTGTAATCACCCCAGAAAGGCTGAGTGCTTCAGAATTAGGGGTCTGGCTTTACAGATACTGGGGCTCAAATCCTGACTCCCCACTTTGTAGTGCTGTGATCTTGAGAAAGGTAATTTTAATCTTTCTAAATTTCAACTTCCTCACCCAAAAAAATGGATTGTTGTTAAGAATGTAATGAGATAATCCCTTTCCCGATACTTGCAAATAGAAAGTGCTCAAGAGATGTTAACTTTTGTTATTAATAGTAACAATCACAATTTAAGTTTAACACATCATTGTAGATCACATAATCCTATATGTAGAAAACTTTAAAAATTCCACACACACACAAAAAAAACTGTTAGAACTAAGAAATGAATTCAGTACAGTGGCAGGATACAAAATCAACACACAAAACTCAGTTACTAACCAGCTGAAAAAAAATTAGGAAAAGTCATTTTTACAGTAGCATTAAAAAGAATAAAAGGCTGGGTGCAGTGGCTAATGCCTACAATCCCAGCATTTTGGGAGGTAGAAGCAGGAGGATCACTTGAACCCAGGAGTTCAAGACCAGCTGGACAACAAAGTAAGACCCAACTCTATAAAAAATAAAAAAAATTTAGCCAGGCATGGTGGTGCTTGCTGAGTCCAAGCTACTTGGGAGGTTGAGGTGAGAGGATTGAGCCTGGGAGGTTGAGGCTGCAGTGAGCCATAATCATGCTCCAGGGCTCAAGCGATCCTCCCACCTCAGCCTCCTGAGTAGCTGGGATTACAGGCACAAGCCACTGCACCCTAGTTATTTAACTAGAAATCAAAGTGTGGTGATCAAACCTCATGTCTGAATCACACACAATCCAATCTACTATAGTCTCGCTCCACAGCCGTATGAGTTGTTCAGACCAAGACCCAGACCATCATTTGGGGGGCCATGATAAAGAGCCATGGTAAATAGCACTACCTAAATGTTTGAGATATGACTAGTTCCTCTGACACTGTATGGCAACAGCCAACAACTCTATGTTCCTGTGGAAATGATATAAACCATTCTTAAGAGTGGTTCTGATGGACTTAGATTTCTTGCAAATGGGTTCTTTTAAGGAATTATAATACTTCAGAGCCAGAGGGTTTTTGTGTTATAAATTTTCTAGTCCAACCCCTTTAATTGACAGGTCTGTTAGCATAGGTTCAGGAAGACAGGGGTCTCGCCTGGTGATCACATACCTTGTTGGTAACAAAACTGGGATGAGAGGCCCAGCCTGTGTCCTCACTTTTATCCTCTCTAACTTCTGTTCCTTCAGCTCTCAAGTTAAAGCCTTCACTGACTTCCATCCCCATCTAAATTAGATACTCCTCCTACTCACCCTCATAGTACTCTATACCTTTGTACATTTGACTATAGCACAATGTGTTGAATGTCTGCCCTCCACCAGAAGTATACAATATCAGTAGCTTGCCAGGCACCAGATAGTCCATAAACACTTGTAGAATAAATGAGTAAATACAGGTATGAATGAATGAATTAATTAATTCCTCTACAATGCGTTTCCCAATACATCACACAACCTTCATTCATTCATGTATCTAGTATATCTTTTTACTTTTCTGTCCATCCCCCAAATTGTCTTTTCTGTCCATCCAAAAAAAAGAATGAAAAACTTTAAAGACCAAAAAAAATCATTTTAGAGAAATAAATAAGAGCTTCTAGACATACGAAAAACAGAAGTTTTATAAATCACTTTTGAGGCCCCCTAATTTTTCAAAGTCTAGGACCGTACTTTCTTCATCTCTTTGCCTATTGCCTAGCACACAATAGGAAAGGCAAGTAATGTGAAATCAAATAAAAGAATTGAAGAAATGAATAAGACATGCAGACTATACATGTGTCCAGATGACAGTAAATTATCTGAATGATAAATGAAATATCACCCAGAACTTTTTGTTTATGTTTTCTCTAGGATAAGCCATTTCCATCTTCTGGACAGAGCCACATTCTGAGAACTAAACAAGAGGTTCATAGCTCAGCATTCGAACCCAAAGTGAAAACTTGGTCTCAGTCATAGGAGGTTAGGAGCCTCGTCTTTTCGAAAGTGAGAGTAAGTTGAGGGTCACAGAGAGGACAAGGAATACACCATCCCCTGCCCGCCTCAACAGCAGGGACTCCGGAGCCAGGCTGTTCCCCTCTCTGTATTGAAACTCAGTGATGCTGCAGCATGCTGGCTGAGCAGCAGCTGAAGAGAAGCCACCCACCGCTCCAGTGGAGCCAGCACACAGCCACGAGGGCAGCAGTGACCGCCCCACACAGCCAGGCTGGCCTGACCTAAAGGCCCTTCAAACAGAAAGCACTTTTCTGAGTTTCAGAGAGACCGATCATAGCCACCCCCGTGGCAACCTTAGGTTAAGTCCACGAAAGCAAGGGTTAACATACAGTGCTGTGCAGTGAGAGCACCATCCGTACTAAGTTAAACCTCCTTTATATAAAAGGAAAGATCCGACCGTTGTGCAGAAAATCCCTACCCTTTCTGATCGATGCTTCCTACCACTAGGGCATCTAGTAATTTCTGATTCAGTCTCCTGTAGCCTTTACTTCAATGACAGGGCACAGCAGGCCAGGGGCAGACAGCAGCCAGGCTCCGTGTGGCAAACCGTCCGCCCTGGCAAGAGGTGTGAGTGTTGGGGGTGATGCACAGAGCAGAGGACAATGTCACTGTGGGTCGCACTGGGACTGTTTTAAGCCCTGCCCATGTCCTCAATCATAGACTCTGAGTTCAAAGGGCTGTTAGGCTGCTGGTCACTGATCTCATCTCAAGGTGATAGTCACCTCTGGCCTTTCAACAGACAGCAAGCTCTCTGTCCATCCATCTCGAAGCAGCTTGACACTAGATTCTCTACCCATTTTACAGCCAGTGAACATTCCCTATTGATTTATTGATCAGTGTCTGCCTGTGGAGGGAGCTCGGAACAGACTCTGCACTCACAGCCTCCCGCATGGATTTTTTTTCCCTCCTTTCTTTTCTCCTTTTTATCCAAGGCGTCTTAGCAGTCTGGGGTGCAGCAGGAATTAGAGCATGCAGGAGCCCAGTTTACTGTCATGAACATGCCCAACTCCCGTTGGTCAGTCAGGTCTGCTTGTCTTTTCTTTTCTTTTCCCTTTTTTTTTTTTTTTTTTTTTTTGCCCCAAACTCAGAATACCCATTCCTTGCCCATACTTGTTTGCCAGTGAGCCCCTGCTTTCCCTTGCCTTTAAGGCATTTCTTAAATCTGACGTGGAACAAGCAGAAAGAAGGGAGTTAGGAGAACAAACATACTCCCTCCCCTATCGTATTTTTGCTGTCACATCCCATTGCAGGAGAAGAGCACCTTATTTACAAAAACAAGAGTTCCTCCTCACCCTCTTTTTATAAATAAGCAGTATTTGATTGCTTTGAATCATTTATAATTCAATTCTAAGTCACTGCAATTGCACTGGTTTCTCTTCAGGAAAACAACCTTTTCAGCACATTCATCCTTACTAGAATTTCATGAATGAGCACTCAGAAGCCGTGAAATCTGTGTGTCCTTAAGCTTTTTAAACTGCAGAGCAAGTTTAAGAAAAGTGCCTATAAAGCAAATCCCCTCCTTCAAGGGAGAAACAGAAAGCACAAAATCCTTATAAACAACCACACATCTACCAGGTATAAGGTGCAACAACAATAGAAATCATTGAACAACAGTTAATGTGTCTTATAAGGAGACCACATGGCTATGCTTGGTAGTAGTTACTTTCAAACCATCTCAGATGATCTACAAATCACATCTCTGGATTCCACAGTTCTTCACTACCTTTGGAGTTTTTAGAGGAAGGAACCACTTATCTCCTTATAGTAATTAGGTAGAACAATGACTGTGGGATCTTATGAGTAAAATATTGCATTGATCGGGACACTGGATACCCAGGTCACATGTTAGTCACAAATACATTTTCTCAAAAAACAATAATTGGTTTTGCTTGAATTAAACAAACCATTCTCCCAGGAGCAAAATTTCCCAAAGACAGAGGGGCAAGGCTACCTCAAATGCCAGTTATCCAGCCTCAGTGTTCTAAAAAGTATAGAGAGTGATTTCAGTCCTCTGAGGCTACATAGCCCCATTTTAATCTGACCTCAAAAATACTTTCTCATTCTACTTGCAGCCACTAGTTTTCTAAGAGACCTAACGTGACCAGTATAAGCTAGTTGCCTAGGTTTCCATCTGCTGATTTAATCATATAAGCATGCGACAGGTTTTTTTTAATTAACTGTATTTAATCCTTTTTAAAATTTTAATTGGTCTCAAGATTCCAATGGTAAACAATCAAAGTAAGGAAAAACAGAAACAAAATTTGAAAATATAAATTAAATAAAAATATAAATTAAAAAGGTGACATAAACATCCTATAGGTAGTATAAATTGGTAAAACCATTTTGAAAAATAATGAAACAAGATATACCAATAGTTTTTAAAATGTAGACTATTTACATATATCCTTTTGATCTAATCTAAAGGAATAATTTTAAATAATTTTTAAATTATTCTTTAAAAGATTTACAACAGTGGATATAAAAATAGACACAATAAAGAGGAAACAATCTAAATTTCAAAAATATGGAATAATCAAGTTGTAATATATTCACTCAGTAAAATGAGCTACTATAAGTCACAGAAGACTATAAAGAAAACATAATAAGGAGAAGCTCCTCTACTGTAATATTAGGTGGAGGGAACGGCCAACTATTATCAACAAAATAATTATAACTAGATGGAAGAAAATGGGCACAGAGAATATATAGTAACAAGAAGTTCTCTAAATGTCAGTAATGTCAGGTTGAAATTATGAGATCGTACTATCATCATTTCTTCTCTTACCCAAATATTCTTCTTTCAACCTGCATGCATATTTCTAATAAAAATTTTAAAACTTGGAAAAAGTAGAATAAGTTGTCTTTGAAATCATTTGGGCTGGCTCTCAAATATGTAATAACATTTAGTATTTTTATTTTCCTTACTGCAAAGTCACCTACAGAGCAAAGGTAAGGCTCTGAGCTGTTTGCTTTGGCAACATGGTTTTGAAGGCCAGTGGAATTTTTTCCCATAAGTAGCAGAAAGATTTTTAGCACCGGACAGCAGGCAACCAACAATAGGACAACAATGACTGGATATATTGAGATCCTGTGGTGTGGTTTAAAAAAAAAAAAAAAGGAGGGGGGCTGGATGCGGTGGCTCATGCCTGTGATCCCAACACTTCGGGAAGCCAAGCGGGGGGGAGCAAATCATGAGGTCCAGAGTTTGAGACCATCCTGGCCAACATGGTGAAACTCCGTCTCCACTAAAAATACAAAAAATTAGCTGGGCGTAGTGGCAGGCGCCTGTAATCCCAGCTACTTGGGAGGCTGAGGCAGGAGAATTGCTTGAATCCGGGAGGCAGAGGTTGCTGTGAGCTGAGATTGCGCCACTGCATTCCAGCCCTGGCGACAGAGTGAGACTCCGTCTCAAAAAAAAAAAAAAAAAAGAAAAAGAAAAAGGGTGGGGGGGGTGCCTTTAAACACTTTGGATTCTAGACCCAATACTGCCATTAACTAATTGGGGAAAAACATCATTAAACTCTTTTATACTTTATACTTTAGTATTTTTTCCATTCAATGAGATAAAATCATTTTTAATTCCTATATAACATACAAAGTATAATGAACCATTGGATAAATGGGCAAAATACCTGACATAACTAAGTTCCAGTTCTCAGTCCTCTCTCTAGAATAAGAATTATTTGATTCTTTTTACCCTTCTTCTGATTGGACTGGCCACTCTGTAAAGTAGCCCCTCAGTTTTGCCATCCAGAATGGTGTCAGTGTAAATGTCACTCACCCCTGTGGCAGGATGATTGTCCAGAATAATGGTGCAGCCACCTGCTTTTCAGGGAGGTGCTGGCCAATGGCGCAGGCCACCAGGGGGGTGTGGCAGCACACCAGGCTAAGCCAGTCCATTGACCTGCGTATATCTGAGAGTAGGGCTGTTGAACAAACAAGGCTGAACTGTAAGCCCAGATGTCCCAGCAAGAGAACAAAGGTTGAAGCTAGGCATACTTTAAACAAGGTTAAGTCAACAGTTGGACAGAATTTTCTACCTTGAAATCACTTACGATAGGGAGTCACAATCATTAGATCCAAGCATCACATGAATACATTATCCACAAAACTGGCCAGGCCACTAAATGATATAATTTTCTACCTGGAAATCACTTATGATGGGGAGTCACAATCATCAGATCCATGCATCACATGAATACATTATCCGCAAAACTGGTCAGGATACTAAGTGACCTTGTCAAAAATAAATACCAATGCTTCTCCCTGAGCTACTCTAAGAGTAAGTTGCAAGTCACTTACAAGAGCCACCAAGGCAGGTTTTCAACTGATTCCTCTATTCAACCACATCAATCAAGATTCTACGATGCGCTAAGCAAAGGGCATGGAAAGAATAGGCCCAGTCCTGGTCTCTGAGGAATTTTCAGCTCACTGGAAATAATAACCAAATGTTATACACATAGCATCCTGCATAGGATCTGATGCTTTCAACTCAGTGCTGCATTTAACCTCCCAGTATCTCTGTGAGGTCTTGCTATGGAAAAATATAGCCACCCGTGATTGGGCATAGACTGTAAGACTGAAGAAAGGATGTGATTCGATCCAAAGGAGTTTCCTCTGTCCATGTTTGGTATAGCCAATTATCCCAGGAGAGAGTATTAAATAGGCAGAGACTGTGGCAGGCCCATAAGTTAAAAGAGTATACAAGAATTAGAGTGGTTGTATCATAGTGTGCTATTCTCTGCTACAAAGGAAGGAGGAAACACATTTCCACGTTCCCCACCATGATGTGCCCTGACAGTCCCAGGGAGGACCTAAGGAGAAGCAAAGTGCCTTTGGACCCTCAGGTCAGAATGGAGATGCCTGTACTTCTCAGGAGTACTTCTTGCCCGAGTTAGCTTCAATCCCGGCCCTGAGTTTCCAGGGAACCTGGAGTTGATCAGAGGAAGCTCCAGGGAAGACCCTGGAATTGGCCCAGCTGCAAACCTGGAGCTTATTTTTCTCATCAAGAAGTTCAGAGTTCACACACCAGAAGACTTTTGCTCAGGAAGTAGAAAGAACTCAGCCACCTTCATTCTACTCAAACCAACTCCCTGCCTGCTGCCTCACTCTTGCTCCCCCTGAGTAAAAGCCATGGAAAAACATCACATAATATCCAAGTTTGAATGAATCTTAAAACTTCTGTTGTACAGTCCCTCATTTCAAAAACAGGAAAACAAGGGCCCATAAAGAGATCATCACTTGCCTAAGGCCACTCAACCCACCTCCAAACTCTTCATGACACAGGTCAAGGCAGACCTATCTGCTCATATACATTTGTGCATTTATTCACATATGCAATCCTAGAGCAAGGGAATGGCACCCTTAGAAGCCATGTGTCTAGACTGTATATTTGTTATTTTAAGGACCACCTGTGCTAGATGTAACTTTGGCTCACACCATAAAGGAAATACAATTGGGCTGAGTACTTCTGTCCCATGTCTATATTATGAATATGAACTGAGGGCAAAAGCAAACACAAATTAAGACACTTATATTATCTTAAAATGACTTCACCAATGTTGGCATTGGTATTTCTCATTGATTAGAAGCTGCTTTGGCTTATTCACAGCTTAATGTTGCTTATTAGAGAAAATAAATTAGACTCCTAACCATTCAATGCGCCTGAGGTGTACTTACAGCTTTCAACACATAGTGGTTAGACAAGCTGATCATGATACAAAATCATTCATTCTTGCTACCTTTCTTCCAGTCTATTCCTGCACCCCACTCCCATCCCTCCAGCCCCCTCTGTTCGACCACTTGCTGATGCTATTTGCCAGAGAGTGAAGGTGTCTGTGAGCTTTGAAAATTGGATCACAGGAGCAGCTCCACGCTGGCCCCAATCATGCTGACGGCAAGACTGATCAATCAATACCCTGTGTGACACTTTCAGAATTCATTGGAAATGATGCCCTTTTCAAATGACACCCACATTTTATCGAGGGCAGTTCTAGTGAAGAAAAAAAAACACCACACCAATATGTTTTTCTTAGATATATCTAATTTCAGTAAACTTCGTTGGTTAAGACCAATAAGTCTATATCTCCAACCTCTCCCCACCCAACCCAGCCTTTGAACAAGAAGGAGAATGCAATGTTTAGGCAGCTTTGCAAGCTGACATTTTCCTGAGCCCTTAAGTCTCACATACAGAAAAGAAAATGGCCATGCTTCTTTCAATGCGATGAGTATTTTAAAATTCTAGGTTTGTTGTGGACTTCCAGCACACCAGACACATACAAAAAACAAATGAAAATTTTCTTCCAGAATGAAAGGCTTAAAATTGCCAGGCTCCTGTTCTAAATACTTTGAGAGGGTTGACCATTACCTGTGTCATATAATGCTGGGATACACAATGGCAATAATTTGCTTTATATGCAGTAGGGTGTATGAGGGAGGGAAGGACCAAGTGTCAGCTACCCGGACCAGCCCAGAAGGTCAGCAGTGCTGCTTAACAAAACCAGGTGGAACGCTCTGGTTTAATTGCTAAGTTCTAATGAGGCTAGAATGCTCCCAGTGCCTCCCAACATTAGGCAGCCCACCCAGGCCCCCAGAGTGGAGGTTACAAAAGGCCTTGAGGGACTAAGAAATGAGAGAAGTGACTCTTCTGACTGGAAGACTCAGGAGGAAAGAATGAGAGAACAAGCTGAATTAGGATCCCAGGTGTTAAGGTTTAAACAAAACCCCACATACTAGTAGTTAAGAGCAATGGTTCTCTTAACTAGTAGTTAAGAGCAGGCATCAGCCTCATTGGGAAGGCTCATTAAAACAAAGGTTGCTAGGCCTCATCCCTAGAGTTTCTGATTCAGTAGGTCTGGAGTGGGGCTCAAGACTGCATTTCTAACAAGTTCCTGTGTAAAGCTGCTGCCTCCGCTCTGGGACCAGAGTTTGAAGACTACTGATTTAGAGCATCTTTAAATAACCTACAAATCAAATAAACCCAGCTGTGTAAATAGCACCAGAATCATTTTTATTTTATTGTGCTCATCAGGGTAGATATGACAGAGCATATCTTTAATGGAACCAATTTTCCAAAGTGTTGTCAGGTTTTGGTTTTTGTTTTGTTTGTGTTTTCTGCCTCGTACTGTGAAAGAACAAAGGTGGACTGTGAATTTTCTTCTCTGACAATGACAATTCTGCAAACAAAACAGGCACGTGACTAGTCCTTGACAGTCCAAGCTCCCCTTAGGGTTCAGGGAGCAATCATCAGGGCCTGGAGTATCCAGGTCAACTGAGTTAACCAGACGCTGGTCAATCACGGGGCTCTGGGCTGTCACAATGAATGGGCAATCAATGGGCCATCACATTCAGTTGTTGAAACACTCAAAATCTAATGCCTGACCATTTCAGGATCTGGTTATCATGAAATCCAAGGGAGCTATCTTTAAATAGCCAAGGTTTCAAATATGAAGCAATGTGATTGGTCTCTTAGCAATTTTCTCCCTCAGTCAATCAAGTTAATTAGCAAGAACTGCCAAAAAGTTTCTAATATAAAACAATTAATATAAATATTCTCCTTATTTCTAACAGGATTTCAAGAAGATTTTATGAGAAACTACTATTTCCTTTTTTTAAAAAATACCAAATGGAGGCAAACCTGTGAATACTAGAATATTAACATTGAATATAGAGTACACTTCTCCCGCTGTGAGCCTCCCTGTATACAGAATTCCATATCTGTGGGTTTGTTTCTGTGCAGCTTTTCAGCAATGGGAAGAATTTCACTTTCAGTTACACTGTACAAGATTTATGAATCCCTCCGACTGGGGATAATTAGAAAAAGGGAAAGTGGTGTAGGGAATAGGAAAAAAAGCAAAACAGACAGCAGAACACGAGCTGGAGTTTCTGCAATGTTTTCTTTCTCTCTTAGGATGTGGAAAGAAGGTAAAACCTGGCCTCAGAACTGCACTCCTGTGACTTTTGCAAGGCAGGAAACAGAGATGTGAGTATGGTGGCTGAGTGTGCTCTGGCATGAAACTAGCTGAGCAGAGAGTTTCTAAATCTCTGTGTATCAGGATAGAAGGTGAGAAATGCCTGCTCAGTGAGAGTGAACAGGTTAAATAAAATTTCCTTCAAGGTTTGAGGTTTACCTGTTTGTTGGGTTTTGTTTGCCTCATTTTTCTCTATTGTTAATATCCAAGTCATTCTGCATTTCTAAACAGGAGTAGAACCTGAGAGATGGGAAGCAACAACTCTAAACCATCAGAAAAGGCACTAAATACTTTAACAGTGGAGAAGACACAAAGAAAAGCCCTTTCAGCATGCATGCTACCTGGAAATGAAAGAGGAGTGATGAATTCATTTTTTTAAGTGTTAAAACAACGTTAGAAGAAATCTGAAAATAGTTTTCAGTACCAAAGAGTGGCAAATCTAAATTAACTGTCACGTAACTTTTTTGTTTTTTTGTTTTGTTTGTTTTATTTTTATTTTTTTATTATACTTTAAGTTCTAGGGTACATGTGCACAACGTGCAGGTTTGTTACATATGTATACATGTGCCATGTTGGTGTGCTGCACCCATTAACTCGTCATTTACATTAGGTATATCTCCTAATGCTATCCCTCCCCCCCTCCTTCCCACAATAGACCCTGGTGTGTGATGTTCCCCTTCCTGTGTCCAAGTGATCTCATTGTTCAATTCCCACCTATGACTGAGAACATGCAGTGTTTGGTTTTTGTCATGTAACTTTTATAACCACCTAATAATGAGTAATATGGCGTTGGCATTCTCTTTATTTAATGTATTAATTTTACCATCTTATTTTCATGTCATAAAGTAGTTTAAATGATTTTTGTGTATCTATCTCCTTCCTCATTTTTCCAATGTCTTACCTATAAGATCATCTGATTCTCAACTATGTGTACATAGGAGTTATATAAAAATTCTATGCAAGTCAGTAAGCTCAAATCAATTACTGGAACTGTGTGTTGTGCTATACAACTCATGGGGTGGAAGAACAAAGAAAGACAGGAAAGGTAGTAAAATATGTTCCTCCACCTGAAAGAGTTCACAATATGTGGTGAGAACAGATTAACAAAAGCCAAACCATCGTAGATGTGGGAAGAAAAGAAAAAGTATCCAAAGTGTTTTAGGACCACTTCTTGTGTGAAACTGGCAAAAAGGAAGGTTCTAGAAGTTTTCACAATGGAAGACACATTTAAACTGAACCTTGAAGAACACAGGAGTTTGCCATCCTAAAAATGGAGAGCAGAGGAAGGGAGCATTCTAATAAATGTTCATGACCTATTAAAGAAACCTCCCTCTTTCAGTCAGGGTTTATAGCCACCATAAGTATTACAGGAATGAGGGATTTATTTTAGGAATTATACCTTACACAGGTGTGAGAGGACCTGGGGAAGTAAAGGTCAGGATATCAGAGGAGAAGCCATTAACCAGTCTACCTAGAGCACTAGCAAGGGAAGAGAAGTTGAAGCTTGCAGTAAAATCCAAGAAACCAATTTATCTAGCCACCGAAGTGAAACCACGAAGGAAGAGCTTGTGGGGAGGACTAGAGGAAGCTATGGTCTCTAAAGATCACAACTTCTGCACACTCATAGTCAAGAGTCTTGTAGTGGGCTTGAGACCACTACTGGTCAGCAGAGCACCATTTGGGAAGATGTGTTAGACACAGAGAAGAGGAGAGCCACGATCAGATAGAACCCATCAGGTTCTGTATCTGACCGGGACAAACTTCCAAATTAACAACTGCTGCTTCTCTCCCACCTTCCAAATTTCATTCAAGTTCTTCCTTCAGACAGCTCTAACAGGGAACCACACAAAGAAGGGTTTCTAAGAAATAGAATTCCCAACTTAACCAAATTGGTGTTGCCAAATCTCAAAGAAGTTGTAAGAAGGAAAACTGGAAAGGGTTCTTTGAGACCAAGTAATTTCTTCTTGGTTCTGAAGAAATCGGAGAGTCATTAAAGGTTTTATCAGCAGATTGCATGTCCAATTTCTCTTTATTAAAAATAACTTAAGTGACTATGTGCTGTAAGTAACTCATAGATAGGGAAGAAAGAGAAGGCGATTTCATATCTCCCTGAGCTGACTCAAGTTATTTCTTCTCTCTCAATTGCTCTTCTTCTTGCCATTCCAGTGAAAAACTCTTACGCCTCACAGATTTCACTCAGACATCACCTCCTCTGAGAAGCCTCCAATGACTTTCCACTCCATATCCTCCATTTCCCCCTTTGGGCTCCCATAACATCTTGTACATACTACTATAAAGCACTTTTCATATTGTGGTATAATTTTCTGGTTTTACGGTTGTTTTTCTTCAGTAAACCATAAGGTCCTTGTGAAACGGGACTATGTTTTATTTCTCACTGTTTACCCAAGATCTTGTTAATAGTAAGTGCTCAAAAGACAGAGAGTGAAGAAATGAATGAATGGTAAATGATTGAGCGAAAAAGAAGCCTACTGAGGATGTTAATGCAGTAGTTAAAGATAAAGGTCCAAAAGGCTTGGATTAGAAGAGTGGCAATGGGGATGCAGAAAGTGGGGAAAAGCCAAGTAACATTTAGAAACAGACTGCCTAGGATTTGTTTTATACTAGTTGGACATAGAAGATGTGGGAGATAGACCCTGATAAATGTTTAAAATGAGGATATAAAGTTATAGAAGAAACCATAGTAAGTTTCATCAAAGAGATGAAATTGTTATGACATTAAGAAGATTATGTCTCCTTAAAATAAAATATAATCAAAGCACATCCCAACAAATGGGCCTAAATTAACGGGTGGCCAGCTAACTAAAAGAGGTGAATAATGTTATACATTAGAATTATCTGCAGGAAACCTTAATTCCTAAGCTTCTATCTATACTTTTTATTTTGTTTCACTTGGCAGTTACCACTGGGTGACTTTAATGGAATCAAAAGAACTGTAAAAACACATAATGACTTTTAATGCAATTTGACATGAGGCATCATTGGCATCATTGGCTTATTGCAGATTTTCAAAATGGCTCCACACTGAGCTAGGCAAGGCCAGCAAGCACTCTCTCACTTTCCCTCTCTCTTTCTCTCTCTCTCTCTCTCTCTCTTTCTCTCACTGTGTCTCTTCAAGTCTATTGAATCTCCTTTCATATAGACTTGGGTTTGAATTTCAGCTTCACTCCTTATTAG
The DNA here is from genome assembly GCF_003255815.1 of Theropithecus gelada. Taxonomy (NCBI): domain Eukaryota; kingdom Metazoa; phylum Chordata; class Mammalia; order Primates; family Cercopithecidae; genus Theropithecus; species Theropithecus gelada. The sequence continues at coordinate 28,318,057 of NC_037674.1, read as the reverse complement.
CTGAGTGATCTCAGGCAAGTTTTTGGCCTTCTAACCTCACTGTCTACATCTGTAAAATGGCTATAGCAGCAATTCCTGTATTTTATATGTTAAACACTTAGAGAAATATCTGACTCGTGGGGTGATTCTTGTTTTTTTTTTTAGTATTTTCTTCTACTTGAAAGAGTTTCAAATAAAGTAATATATATCTATGGCACAAAATTCAAAAACACCTCTTGAAGTTCATTGAAAAATTATTCTTCTTTTCCTTTCTTCTAGTCACATAGTTCTCTATCCAAAGCAAATTACTATTATTCACTTTAGAAACAGGCCACACATTTTCCATACACATAAATTTTGTATATCCATACTATTCTGAAGTCTGTTTTTTTGTTCACTTAATATTGAAAGACTTTCAGATAAGTATATACTGCACTGTGTCATTCACTTTTTTTTACAGCTGCTTCATATTTTCTTGTATGGATTATTCATAAATTATTTAACCGGTCTCTATTAAAGAACATTTCAGTTGCTTCTGATCTTTTGACATTTCAATGTTGCAATGAGTATCCTAGTAAATATATCACTTCACTGATATACAATTGTATTATAACATTAAAAAGTGGAAATGTTGATCAAAGATATGTATATATATATTTTTCTTTTCTTTTTAAATCATTTTAAGGAAAGTGCACAAAATTTTAAAATGCACAACTCAGGAGGTGGGACAAGATGGCAGAACAGAAGCCCACACAGTTCATCCTCCCCACAGAAACAGCAAATTTTAATAACTATTTGCACACAGAAAAGCACTATCACAAGAAACATTAAAAATAACAACAACTTTTCAAGACATAGACAGTAAAATAAGACATAAAGAAAAGCAACAAAAGTTTAAAAAGTGGGGATGAAGTTAAAGTATATAGTTTTATTACTTTTCTTTTTGAATGTTTGTTTATTTATGTGATCAGTGTTAAGTTGTCATAAGTTTAAAATAATGGGTCATAAGACAGTATTTGTAAGCCTCACAGTAACCTCAAATCAAAAAACACACAAAAAAGTACAAAAATTAAAAAGCAAGAAATTAAGTCACACCACCGGAGAAAATCACCTTTGTTTAAAGGAATACAGGAAAAAGAAAAAAAGGAAGAAAGGACCACAAAACAAGCAGAAAATAAATAACAAAATGCCATAAGTCCTTACTTATCAATAACATTGAATGTAAATGGACAAAACTCTCCAATCAAAAGACATAGAGTGGCTGAATTGATTAAAAAAAAAGAGAGACCCAATGATATGTTGCCTACAAGAAACATACTTCACCTATTTTTTTAAAAAAAAAAAAAAGAACACATGCACTGAAAATAAAGGGATGGAAAAAGATATTCTATGCCAATGGAAATCAAAAAACAAGAGCCTTTCAATCTAAAAGGTCTTTAAATGTAAGACCTCAAACTATAAAACTGCTAAAAGAAAACTTTGGAGAAACTGTCAAGGACATTGGTCTGGGCAAAAATTTCTTGAGTAATACCCCAGAAGTACAGGTAACCAAAGCAAAAGTGGACAAATGGGATCACATCAAATTAAAAAGCTTCTGCACAGCAAACAAGCAACAAAGTGAAGAGACAACCCAAAGAATGCAAGAAAATATTTGCAAACACCCCATATGACAAGGGATTAACAACCAGAATATATAAGGAGCTTAAACAACCCTATAGAAAAAAAATCTAATAATCCAATCAAAAGATGGGCAAAAGATCTAAATAGACATTTCTCATGATAAAACATACAAATGACAGACAGGCACATGAAAAGATGCTAAACATCATCTACCATCAGAGAAATGCAAATCAAAACTACTATGAGATATCATCTCACCCCAGCTAAAATGGCTTATAACTAAAAGACAGGCAATAACAAATGCTGGAGAGGATACAGAAAAAAAGAGAACCCTCAAACACTATTGATGGGAATGTAAATTACTCCAATCACTACGGAGAACAGTTTGGAGCTTTCTCAAAAAAAAAAAAAAAAAAAAAAAAAAAAAACCCTAAAATAGAGCTACCATATGATCCAGCAGTCCCACTGCTAGATATACACCCAAAAGAAAGGAAATCAGTATATCAAAGAGATATCTGCACTCCCGTATTTGCTGCAGCACTGCTCATATTAGCCAAGATTTTGAAGCAACGTAAGTGTCCATCAACAGATAAATGGATAAAGAAAATGTGGTACATATACAAAATGGAGTTCTATTAATCTATAAGAAAGAATGAAATCCTGTCATTTTCAACAACATGGATGGAGCTGGAAATCATTATGTTTTTGAAATAAACCGACCATAGAAAGACAAACATTGTATGTTCTCACTTATTTGTGTGATCTGAAAATCGAAACAATTGAACTCATGGAAATAGAGTAGAAGGATGGTTACCAGAGACCAAGAAGGGTAGTGGGGAGTGCAGGGAGAGGTGAGGATGGTTACTGGGTACAAAAAAAATAGGAAGAATGAATAAGACCTATTGTTTGATAGCACAACAGTGATTACAGTCAATAATAATTTAATTATACATTCTAAAATAACTAAGAGCATAGTTGGATTATTTGAAACACAAAGGATATGGGGAATAGATACCCCATTTTCCATGTCATTATTAGTCATTGCATGCCTGTATCAAAATATCTCATGTACTTCATAAATATATATACCTACTATGTACCCATAAAAATTAAAAAACCTGTACATCTCAATTATCACAGTGACATCCTGTGATGGTTAGTACTGAGTGCAACTTGACTGAATTGAAGGATACAAGGTATTGTTTCTGGGTGTGTCTGTGAAGGTGTTGCCAAAGGAGATTAACATTTGAGTCAGTGGGCTGGAAGAGGCATACCCACCCTCAATCTGGGTGGGCACCATCTAATCAGCTGCCCCCACAGCTAGGATAAAAGTAGACAGAGAAACGTGGAAGAACTAGACTGGCTGAATCTTCCAACCTTCATCTTTCTCCCATGCTGGATGTTTCCTGCCCTCAAACATCAGACTCCAAGTTCTTCAACTTTTGGACTCTTGGACTTGCACCAGTGGTTTGCCAGGGCTCTAGGGCCTTTGGCCACAGACTGAAGATCGCACTGTCGGCTTCCCTGCTTTTTAGGTTTTGGGATTCAGACTGGCTTCCTTGCTCCTCAGCTCGCAGACAGCCTATTGTGGAACTTCACCTTGTGATCATGATAAAACATACATGATCATGTGAGTCAATACTCCTTAAGAAACTCCCTTCCATATATACATCTGTTCTATTAGCCCTGTCTCTCTAGAGAACCTGACTAATACACATCTCACTTCCCTGGCCAAGAAACAGAATGTTTCCAGAATCTCAAAAGCCTCCTCCTAATCACCAATCTTTAGAGCCCCCTAAGACAACCTCTGTCCTGGCTTCCATGACAATACCTCCTTACCAACACTCACTTCCAAAAATGCTTCACCAAACACCACAGCCTACTCTTGCCTGCTCTTTGTACTCTTCATTAATAGAGTCATAATGTGGGTATGTTTTCAAATCCTTCATTCGTTCAACATTGTACTTGTAAGAGGAATTCATATTGCTGCACTTACATGTAGTTTATTCATTTTCATGGCTGTATAGTATTTCATTATATGAGTATACCATAATTTATGTATCCATTCTAGATAAGACATTTTGAGTTGTTTCAACCATTAAAATAATGTTTTTATGAACATTCTTGTATGTGTCTCCTGGTATACATGAGTTCCCATTTGTGTGGGGTATAAATCTAAAACTGTAATTGCTAAGTCAAAGAATACATGTATCTTTGTCTGACCTTAGTAGATAATACCTTACTGTTTTCCAAAGTAGTTGTACCAGTATACACATCACTGAATGTGAGTTCACTTAGTTCTACATCTTCAACATTAGGCATTTGTTAGTCCCATTAACCATAGCAATTCAGGAAGATGGCAAATAGTATTTTCTTATGTTTTAAATTTTCATTATTAAAGAAGTTAGGCAAATTTTCATGTATGTTTATGCCAATTGAATTTTATATTTTGGGGAGTACCTATTCAAATCTCTTGTTTATAGGTTGTTTCTTTTAATTTTTCCTTTTTATTTTTCACATTTTGAATACAAAGACTTTGTAAGTAGATTTCAAATATGTAATATTTGTTGTAAATACTTTCCCTCTTTCTGTTTAGCCTTTTCACTTTCTTCTGATAAAAAGAAATTCATAATGTTAATGTAGTCATATTTGTCCTTTTTTTATAGTTAATGTTTTTTCCACATTGGACCACAAAGATATTCTCCTAAGTTATCTTCTAGGCTGTTACTGTCTTGCCTCTCACATTTTTATCTAGCTGGAATTGATTTTTGTTTATGGAGTGATGAAGGGGTCAAGTTTCTTGTTTTCCATGATTTTACTCATTTTTCCTAGCATAATTTATTGATAAGCCTGTGCTTTCCCAACCATTTTGGTGTGCCACCTTTGTCATAAATTTAATGTTCACATATCTGTGGTCAATTTCTGAAGTTTCTATTATAGTCCACACTTTTATTTGCTTATATCTTATCATCTTCTGACTTGCCCTTTTTCAAGAATGCCTTAATTACTCTTGACCCTCTGAATTTTCATTTAAATTTTAGAATCAGTTTGTTTCCACCAAAATACATGAGCTTTTTGTTGAGATGAGGATTTTTATTGGGATTGAATTGAAAAGGTAAGATTGAGCAGCATTAACATCTTTATTATATTAAATCTTCAAATCTATATACATTTTTTCTTCCAATTATTTATATATTATTCTTAGTTTTTATGTTATGCTTTGTGGTTTTCTGCATAGATGTCTTACACATCTGCATTAACCCGTTTTCATGCTGCTGATAAAGACATATCCGAGACTAGGAAGGAAAAGAGGTTTAATTGGACTTACAGTTCACATGGCTGGGGAGGCCTCCAAATCATGGCGGGAGGTGAAAGGCACTTCTTACATGGCAGCAGCAAGAGAAAATGAGGAAGAAGTAAAAGCAGAAACCTCTAAAAAGCCCATCAAGTCTCGTGAGACTTATTCACTATCATCAGAATAGCATGGGAAAAACTGGTCCCCATCATTCAATTTTCTCTTCCCAGGTCCCTCCCACAATACATAAGAATTCTGGGTGATAAAATTCAAATTTGGGGGTGGATACGACCAAACCATATCAACATCATTTTTTAGATTTTTTTCTAGATAATTTATATTTTTATGCTATTGTAAATCATATTTTTATTCATTTCATAGCTGTTTATTACAGGTATATAGATAAACAATTTATATTTCAATATTGACCAGTAATGCTATAAGTAATGTATTAACTAAAATCATGTATTACTAATGTTATCTGTACATTCTTTTGAATTTTTTCATAAAATCATATCATTTTTTGTAATTCTTTTATTTCTCCCTTCCAATCTATATACTTTTTCTCTTTTGGTTTTTCTGCCTCTTTGCACCAGATAGCATTTCCAGTATAATGTTGAAGAGAAGTGGTGATACTGAGGATCTTTCTGTTATTTCTGATCTCAAAAGAAGAGCATTTAACCATTAAGTATAAATTTATAGTAAACTTTTTTTTTTAATACTTTAAGTTCTAGGGTACATGTGCATAACGTGCAGGTTTGTTACATATGTATACTTGTGCCATGTTGGTGTGCTGCACCCATCAACTCGTCAGCACCCATCAACTCGTCATTTACATCAGGTATAACTCCCAATGCAATCCCTCCCCCCTCTCCCCTCCCCATGATAGGCCCCGGTGTGTGATGTTCCCCTTATAGATATCCTTTATCATTAGGAAAATCTTCCTGTATTCCCAATATACTAAAAAAATAATTAGAAGCCAATGTTAAATTTTATCGGATACAATTTCTGAACTTACTGAAATGGTCAGATTTTTTTTATCATTTATTCTAAGTTAATTTCACGGATTTCAAAGGCTAAAGTAATCAGATTTGATTTGTAACATTTTGATTAGGTCTTTTTTATACCTCTATGCCTATAAGTGAGATAGGCTTTATACTTGATATAAAATGTGTCTGGAATATTCTTTCTTTTGTGTAACATGGTAGTTATTTTGGTCCTAAATGTCTGATAGAATTTCTTATCTGGTCTGATCTAGAGTTTTCTTTGTAGGAAAAGCTTTAATTTCAGATTCTGTTTTCTTAACAGTTAAAAGACAATTCAGATTTTCTCTTTCTTCAGATGTCTTTTTAATAAAATTATACTTCTTTAAGAATGTGTTCATTTCCCCTAAATTTTCAAATGTTTTGCTATAAAGTTATTCATAATAGTTTCTTATCATTTTAATATCTAGAACCTGAGATCATCTTTTTTTTATTCTTGACATTGATTCTTCTCTCTCTCTCTGTCTCTTTCTCTCTCTGTCTCTTTCTCTCTCTGTCTCTCTATCTCTTTCTCTGTGTATGCGTGTGTGTGCATGTGTGTGTGAGTTTGTGTGTCTCACTCTCTTGGCCTCACCAGAAACTTATCAGTTTTAATAGCATCTTCTAAAACCAACTTTTGCCTATATTGATGTATCATACATTTACTTTTTGTTTTCAACTTCATTGTTTTCTACTCTAACCTTCATTATGACATTTCTTCTGCTTTCTTTGGTTTGATTTGCTGTTATTTCCCAACTTCTTAAGATGGATGCCTAGCTCATTAATTTCAGCCACCCATTTTTCCTAACTTATGCACTTAAAGCTATAAATTTTCTTACAAGCAAAGCTTTTTACTGTATTTCACAAGTTTTGATATGTAACATTTTCAAAATCATTCAATTCAAAAACATTTTAAAATTTCCATCATGATTTCCTCTTTGATCCATGGGTTATTATTTAGAAGCATGTCTTCATTTTCCAAAGGTTTGTGAATTTTATAGTTTCATTTTTGTTATTGATTTCTGGCTATGATTTCTTTTCATTTCAGTGAGTGAGCTGATTTCAGTCCAGAACAAGATTTTGTACTTCCAGGTGCACTATCCAAATGGTTCATGGGTGGAGCCAAGTCACAGCTGAGATTCAACATCCTGAATCACATTTCAAAGCTGGGTATATAGCCAGCACATCTCACTAGCTCAGAGTTACTTTAATAAATGGCAACCATCTTTACATGTATGATTCTGTTGTTCAGACCAGAAACTATTTCTCCCACTCTAACTCTACTCACAAATGATATCCTGGAGCTAAACAAAAGCCCCAACAGGAAAGTGCTAAAATGGTGTACTAGTGCAGATCCTTAGTACAGGGTACTACTCCATAGGCAGCCACCATATATCCTACCTATGTCGAAGGTGCCTCCTGGAGTTATGCAGGCACTCTGTGTGACCATACACAACAGCCCTGCCCTCTTCCCACACTAAGCCTCAGCCAGACAGATTCATTTTCCTTAGCTAAAATGCCAGTTGAAGTAGGTCAGAAACCATGTATATTCAACCTTGTGTCTCCTGTGACATTTAGCTCAATTCCTAGCAACTGTGTTCAATAAATGTCTGTTGATGGATAAAGTAAAGGATGAATATCCGGACAGAGAGTCAGATAACAGAAGAAATTGAGCAACTTTATTTTCTCCTACAAAGGACTGAGATCTTTTTCAAAATGGAGATGGAATACATATAAACTTAAATCAAGTTTCATATAACATAGAAAACCAGTATCTATGAAAAGGGAAAATAACAGGACAGTCATCATTTGAAATAATGGAACTTAACCCTATAAAGGAGAACATATAAGGTGAAACCATTAAAAACTAAGTGTTGGTTGAAAAGGCAGTTGGATTCAAGAAAATTTAAAATGATGACAGGATATTTTTCCCTCCCAGATGCAGATAAAACGTTTTAGAATGCCTCAGTCACTTGGAAACAGCAAGATAGTGCATAAAGATCAACTCTGGAGCTTTACTTCAAGAAGGAAAATGGGAATCCACCAGAATCATGATGGGCACCACAGATCCTGGGGAGCAGAATACCAGCAAACAGCTCCTATGACATTTGGCTGATAAAAGTGAGTGAAGTCTGAGTACCTCAGAGAGGCAAGTAGCCTCCCTGTATGACTCACATTTCCACTGGGGATCTGAGCAACCCGGGCTGAGGGAGAGCACTTTGTTTCTCCTAAGTGTTGGAGCTGATTTGGGGAAAGGCTTGGAGACAATGTAAGGGAAAGACACAAGAAAAAGCTGCAGACATTTTCCCAGACCCAGGACTGAGAACAGGACACCATTTTTTAACCCAAGCACATACAAAGTCAGCCATTCTTTGGCAACCTGGCAGCATGACCATCAGGCATTTCAATCTCAGACCAGAGGTTGGAATGCCTGCTCTCGAGTGAGGGAGACAACTATCCTAAATATATATACACACCCAACATTGGAGCACCCAGATTCTAGACCTACTAAAAAACTTGGAAAACCACACAATAATGTGGGTGACTTCAACATCCCACCGACAGTGTTAGACAGACCATCAAGGCAGAAAACCAACAAATAAATTCTGGACTTGAATCAGACACTTGACCAACTAGACCTAATAGACAACTACAGAATACTCCACCCATCAATCACAGAATATATATTCTTCTCATTTTCACACAAAACATAACCCAAGATCAACCACATGCTTATCCATAAAACAAGTCTCAACATATTTTTAAAAATAAAACCATACCAACCATGCTTTTGGACCACAATGGAAGAAAAAATAGAATTCAATACCAAGAAGATGTCTCAAAACCACACAATTACATGAAAATTAAACAACTTTCTGCTAAATGAATTTTTAGTAAACAATAAAATACAAGCAGAAATTTTAAAATATCTTGAAATAAATGATAACAGAGATATACCAAAATCTCCAGGCTACAGCAAAAAGTGTTAAGAGGAAAGTTTATAGCCCTAAATGCTCACCTTAAAAAGTTAGAACAATTTCAAATTAATGGTCTAACATCACACCTAGAGGAACTAAAAAATAAAGAACAAACTAACCCCAAAGCTAGCAGAAGAAAAGAAATAACTAAAATCAGAGCAGCACTGAACAAAATTAAGACCCAAAAATTCATACACAGGATCAACAAAACCAAAAGTTGGCTCACTGAAAAACTAATATGAACATCTCTGTGCACACAAATTAGAAAATCTAGAATAAGTGAATAAATTCCTGGAAACACGCAACCTCCTATGATTGAATAAAGAGGTAATTGAAACCCTAAACAGCCGAATATCAAGTTCAAAAATTGAATCAGTAATTAAAAACCTACCAACCAAAAAATTAAAATCCCAGACCAAAAGGATTAACAGTCAAATTCTACCAAATGTGCAAAGAGCTGGTACCAATTCTTCTGAAACTATTCCAAAATACCAAGGAGAAAGGACTCCTCCCTAACTCATTCTACAAAGCCAGCATCACCCTGATGCCAAAACCTGGCAAAGATACAATGAGAGGAAGCTACCGTCAATGTGCCTGATGAACATAGACACAAAATCCTCAACAAAATACTAGGGAACCAAATCCAATAGTACAGCAAAAAGTTAATTCACCATGATCAAACAGAGTTCCTGGGATGAAAGATTAATTCAAAATATGCAAATCAATAAATGTGATTTGCCACATAAACAGAATTAAAAACAAAAACCATAGGATCATCTCAATAGATGTGGAAAAAGCTTTCAATAAAATCCAACATCCCTTCACGATAAAAACTCTCAACAAACTAGGCATCAAAGGAGCACACCTCAAAATATAAGAGTCTTCTATGACAAACCCTCATCCAACAAAATGTCATATCAAATGGACAAAAACTGGAAGCATTCCCTTTGGAATGAGACAAAGACGTTCACTCTCACCACTCCAATGCAACATCATACTAGAAGTGTTAGCCAGAGTATTCAGGCAAGATAAAGAAGTGAAAAGCATCCAAATAAGAATAAAAGTCAAACTCTCTCTTTGTAGACAATATAATTCCATACCTAGAAAACCCTGAAGACTCTGCCAAAGGCTTGCAGAACTGACAAACAACTTCAGTAAAAGTTTCAGGATACAAAACCCATGTAAAAAAATCAGTAGCATTCTGTTTTTTGGTTTTTGCTTTGTTTTGTTATGTTTTTTGAGATGGAGTCTCACTCTGTCACCCAGGCTGGAGTGCAGTGGCACGATCTGGGCTCTCTGCTACCTCCGCCTCCCGGGTTCAAGCTCTCCCTACCTCACCCTCCCAACTAGGTGGGATTACAGGTGCCCACCACCACACCCGCCTAAATTTTGTATTTTAGTAGAGACGGGGTTTCACCATGTTTGCCAGGCTGGTCTTGAACTCCAGATCTCAAGTGATCTGCCTGCCTTGGCCTCCCAAAGTGCTGGGGTTACAGGCGTGAGCCGCCACACCCACCCATCAGTAGCATTTCTATACACCAATAACATTCAAGCTGAGAGCCAAATCAAGAACACAATTCCGTTTACGATAACAACACAAAAAATAAAATACCTAGGAATATCTGACCAAGGCGGTGAAATGGCTCTACAAGGAGACCTACAACATACTGCTGAAAGAAACCAAAGAGGACACGAACAAATGGAAAAATATTCCATTCTTATGGATTGGAAAAATCAGTATTATTAAAATAGCCATACTGCCCAAAGCAACCTACAGATTCAATGCTATTCCTATCAAACTACGAATATTATTTTCCATAAAACCAGAAAAAAACTATTCTGAAATTCATATGAAACCAGAAAAAGAGCCCAAATAGCCAAAGCAATCCTAAGCCAGAGGAACAAAGCTGGAGGCATTACATTATCCAACGTCAAACTATTCTGTAAAGCTACAGAAAAGAAAACAGCATAGTACTGCTACAAAAATAGATACACAAACCAATGGAACCAAATAAAGAACACAGAAAGAAAGCTGCACACCTACAGCCATCTAATTTTCACCAAAGTGGACAAAAATAGGCAACGGGAAAGGTCTCCCCATTCAATAATTGATGTCAGGATAGCTGGCTAGCCGTATGCAGAAGAATGAAACTGGACACCTATCTCTTGCCATATACAAAAAATTAACTTGGGATGGACTAAACGCTTAAATATAAGACCTCAAACTATAATAGTCCTAGCAGGAAAACCTGGGAAACACTATTCTGTACATTAGCCTTGGAAAAAATCTTATGGCTAAGTTGTCAAAAGTAATTGCAACAAAAACAAAAATTGACACGTGAGACCTAATTAAATGAAAAGTCTTCTGCACAGCAAGAGAAACTATCAACAGAGTAAACAGACAACCTACAGAATGGGAAAAATATTTGCAAACTACACAACCAACAAAGGTCTAATATCCAGAATCCATAAGAATTTAAAGAAATCAACAAGCAAAAACCAAAGAACCCCATTAAAATGGGCAAAAGTCATAAGCAGGAACTTCTCAAAAGAAGACATACAAGCAGCCAACATATGAAAAAAGGCTCCACATCAGTAATCACCAGAGAAATACAAATCAAAACCACAATGAGATACAATCTCACACCAGTAAGAATGGCTACTATTAAAAAAAAAAAATCAAAAAATAACAGATGCTGGTAAAGCTATGGAGAAAAAGCAATACATGCGCTGATGGTGGGAATGTAAATTAGTTCAGCCACTGTAGAAAGCAGTTTGGGGATTTCTCAATGAGCTTGAAACAAAACTACTATCAGACTTACCATTCCCATTACTGGGTATATGTCCAAAAGGAAAAAATCCTTCTACCAAAAAGACATATGCATTCATCTATTCATTGCAGCATTATTCACAATAACAAAGACATGCAATCAACCCAGGTGTCCATCAACATTGGATTGGATAAAGAAAATGTTGTACATCTACACCATGGAATACTATGCACCATAAGAACGAATGAAATCATGTTCTTTGCAGCAACGTGTTGGCAGGTGAAGGCCATTATACTAAGCGAATTAAAGCAGAAACAGAAAACCAAATACTGCATGTCCTCACCTACAAGTGAGAGCTAAACATTGGGCACATCTGGGCATAAAGATGACAACAATAGAAACTGTGGACTAGTAGAGTGAGAAGGCAGGAAAGAACAAGTTTGAAAAACTAACTGTTGGATACTATGCTCAGTACCTGAGTGATGAAATCATTTATATTCCAAACTTCAGCATCATACAAATGCACATGTACTCCCTGAATCTAAAATAAGAGTTTAAAAAAATAAAATAAAACAACACATATGGGGCTACATCCCTGATTACAAAAATAATTGTTCAGAAGTAAATACCAGAAGTAAATAGTCTGGGTGTTTGAATCCAACTTTTTCCTAAACTGTTTAGCATGTATTTTCATAGTACTGGTTTGGGGGTATCTTTTTGAATGAGGGTCCTTTCTGAAAATATCTGAAGTTTTTGAGTAGGGCATAAATATTCCTTCTAAAATTTCTCAAGATTTTCATGTGTGTATACACATACATGTATCTGCATATGTAGGTCTGTTCATGCTATAAGAGATATTAATAAGTTTTTTTAAGTGATGCCCAAATAAGTTTTGGAAACACCAAGATTAAATGCAGTTAAGCAAGTTTCTTTATTGTTCTAAAGTGCATTGTTACTTTATAAGAAACAGACATAATATATCGTGTTCATATCACCACGTGACTCTATAATATCTTGCAGGACTAGTGTTCCACAGAACACACTTTGGGAAATGGTGCCCAATCCATAGAATTTAGGGTTTCTTTTATTACAAATTATGTCCTGAAAATGAAAGGAGAAGATGTCCCTGAATCTTAGGATAAACAAATAAGGAAGACCCTAGAATAATGAGTAGCAGAAACCAAGTCTGAGACATTTAAAAGCAGATGTGAATTCTCAAGTATTACTGATGAAAGTAGCCTATGAAGGGCAATTTGGCAAGTTATCCTGCACATATACATGCACTTGAATTAAATGATACTTACACGTGGTTACTCATTTTAGCATTGTTTGCAATAGCTCAAGATTAGAAACAACCTAAGTGTCCTTAAGATGTTTGTTAAACCGTGGTACAAATACATCATGAATTCTACACAGTTAATCAGGTCAGTTAAGATACAGGTCAATTCCATTAGCATGAACCCTTCAAAGATTCCATGTGTCTTGCTGATCTTTTTATCTAAAGGATTGAGCACAGGTACTGAAATATTATAGGTGTTCCACAAATATTTGATGAAAAAATAAATTAAATAATTGAATGAATGACACAATTAAAGTCATAGCCTTTTATACCAATGAACTTAGTTTCTGAATTTTCTTTTCTTGGGACCCTAGTAATTCATCATCAAAAAACATACTGAGTACCTGTTACGTAGCATACATTATGCTGGATACAGAGACATAAGTCAGAAACAGATCTTACCCTTCAACAACTCAAGTGTCTTGCAAGGGAAGTTAAGAGAAAATAAAGCACAATGGGAATTTGGGAGAGAGAGCTGTTACTTTATCTGTTAGGTCATTACCAAATAATAAATATACAATGAAGAAATTAGAGAAGATTCTCAAGAGGCGCTGTCTCCTTGAAATATTTTTATCTGCTTCTAAGTGACTGACCATGGTCCCTTCAAATATGGACAGGAACTAGTGCCCAATTATTATGCTGTTCTGGGACCTGGAAGGGTGAAAGGAAGTCTAATCTCTTACTATCATGTTTTGGTGTGATTGCTTTGTATTAGCAAATCGCTTTTCCATCTCCTGGTATTTTTCCATTTTTTCATCCCATCCTTTCCTCCACAAAATTCAGCAGCTAAAATGCTCTATGCTTATTGTCTGAATAAATTTTGTAAAAAGGAGTCTACCTACCTCTGAACTCCAAAAACCTAAACTTCTAGAGAGCTGAAGAGGACTCTAGGCATGAATTTTTAAAATGTTGGAGAGAAGTGAGATTTAAGGAGTGTGGGGGCTTCCATAGTGTTGAAATTTAATGTCTTTTAGTAGAAACCAGGGTAGAGCTCAGGTAGCAGAAAGGGCAGGAAGCACAGTGAGTCCAGACAGCCAGCACCCAAGGAAACTTCAAAGAGATCTCCATGCTCCTATACGGCAAGAAAGAGTGGAATTAACTTGCATGGGAGTAGCATGGTAATTCTTCTCTCCTAGTGGGTAGGAGAGCCACTAGGCTTGCAGAAGCCAAGAAAAGGAAGACAGCTGGGCACGGTGGCTCATGCCTATAATCCCAACACTTTAGTAGGCCGAGGCAGAAGGATCACTTGAGATGAGGACTTCATCTCAAGCCTGGTCGACAAAGCAAGATACCATCTCCTCCCCCCCAAAAATTTTTCAATTAGCCAGGCACAGTGTCATGGACCTGTAGTCCCAACTACTCAAGATGCTGAGGTGGGAAAATTACTTGAGTCCAGGAGTTCAAGGCTGCACTGAGTTATGATCATTTATATTCCAAACTTCAGCATCATACAAATGCACATGTACTCCCTGAATCTAAAATAAGAATTTAAAAAAATAAAATAAAACGACACATATGGGGCTACATCCCTGATTACAAAAATAATTGTTCAGAAGTAAATACCAGAAGTAAATAGTCTTGGTGTTTGAATCCAACTTTTTCCTAAACTGTTTAGTTTAGGAACTAAATTAGGGCACTCCACCCCACCCAAAAGAGCAAGTCTGTCTCTAAAATAAGTAAATAAATAAATAAATAATTTAAAAAAGAGGAAAATCTCACAGGCACCTAGGTGGGGACCAGATGAAAAAAAATGGATATCTCAGGAGATAAACTTATTGAACAATGTTGTAGTCCACAGGCAACCCTGCTATGCCTAGTTACCAAAAAACCATGCCCCCACCCTCAACAAACTTAGACTCCATCACAAGAAAGGGGTGGAGGACTATGTTTCTGCTATCCCAGCAAAATGATGGCTCAAAAGAAAAATTGAGTTACAGAAAAAAAATAGAGAAAAGTATGTTTTCTTCCAACTTGTGCTGTGGACGGTTACAGAAGCTGGCCGCAGCTAGTATCACATGCCTTAGAATTCCTGCAATGACCATGCTGCACATTCACACAGACTCTAAAACTTCTGGTTTCAAACCAGTCACAGAGATACCCCTGTGAAGGGCCTCAAACATTGTCTGGGCTCCAATATGATGCCTAGTTTCACCAGTTGGTGGAGGGGGCGGTCTCCTTCCTCAGAACAGCTAAGACACAACGAGTTGAGACTCAAAGCCACTCACTCCAAGAATGTGGTCATTAGAGCTATATCATCTGTCACCTTTGGGTGGTAATTAGAAAAGAGAAGTCAATAACAATAGTACATAACACTACTTTACCAAGATTTAAACAAGTTGTAATATTGTTGAACATCTATTGATGAGTCCAAATGTGCCACAGGCTATTGAGCACAAGAAGGGCTTTGATGGGAGGCTTTTCATTATTAATTTGATGGGGTGAGGTTTATAGGCATCACAGCATACATTGCATTTGTTCCATGAGCCCTGGCCTCACAAAGCCATCAAATCTAATCAGCATCTGGTGGGGTGACACCTAAGGAAGTGAAGATATCTCAGAAATCTGTACCTGAGACTTGCAACCCCATGAAAGGAAAAGAGTCTTGCCCTGTTGTTGACTTTGTCAGACACTTTCCTAAGTGTGGGAAATACTCTAGGGTAGCAAAACCAAAAAAAAACAAACCTGTGATCCTTGGAAAGAATAATTTCTGAGCTGAGAATCATAAAGCCTTGGTTTTAGTTAAACTCTGCTAACAGCTATGCCTGTGCCCTTAGGTACATGCCTGATGTCACGTTACCTCTTGATATGGTTTGTCTGTGTCCCCACCCAAATCTCAGCTTGAATTGTATCTCCCAGAATTCCCACGTGCTGCAGGAGGGACCTAGGGAGAGGTAATTGAATCATGGGGGTCTGGTCTTTCCCTTGCTATTCTCATGATAGTGAATAAGACTCATGAGATCTGATGGGTTTATCAGGGTTTCTGCTTTTGCTTCTTCTTCATTTTTCTCTTGCTGCTGCCTCGTAAGAAGTGTCCTTTGCCTCTTACCATGATTCTGAGGCCTCCCCAGCCATGTGGAAGTGTAAGTCCAATTAAACCCCTTTTTCTTTCCAGTCTCAGGTATGTCTTGATCAGCAGTGTACAAATGAACTAATACAGTAAATTGGTACCAGTAGAGTGGGGCATTGCTGAAAAGATACCCGAACATGTGGAAGCAACTTTGGAACTGGGTAACAGACAGAGGTTGGAACAGTTTGGAAAATGTGGGAAAGTTTGAAACTTCCTAGAGGCTTGTTCAATGGCTTTGACCAAAAGCCTGATAGCTATATAGACAATGAAATCCAGGCTGAGGTGGTCTCAGGTGGAAATGAGGAACTTGTTGCGAACTGGAGTAAAGGTGACTCTTGTTATGTTTTGGCAAAGAGACTGGTGGCGTGTTGCCCCTGCCCTAGAGATTTGTGGAACTTTGAACCTGAGAAAGATGATTTAGGGTATCTGGTGGAAGAAATCTCTAAGCAGCAAAGCATTCAAGAGGTGACTTGGGTACTATTAAAGGCATTCAGTTTTATAAGGGAAGCAGAGCAAGAAAGTTTGGAAAGTTTTCAGTCTGACTATGTGATAGAAAAGAAAAACCATTTTCTGGGGAGAAGTTCAAGCCGCCTGCAGAAATTTGCGTAAGTAGCCAGGGTCCTAAGGTCAATCCCCAAAACAATGGGGAAAATGTCTCCAGGCCATATCAGAGACCTTCACAGAAGCCCCACCACCACCACCATCACAGGCAGGGAGACCCAGGAGGGAGAAATGGTTTAGTGGGCCAGGCCCAGGTTCCCCGTGCTGTGTGCAGCCTAAAGACTTCATGCCCTGTGTTCCAGCCACTCCAGCCATGGTAGAAAGGGGCCAACCATACAGCTCAGGCTGTAGCTTTAGAGGATGGAAGCCCCAAACTTTGCAGCTTCCATGTGGTTTTGAGCCTGCGGGTGCACAGAAGTAAGGAATTGAGATTTGGGAACCTCTGCCTATATTTCAGAAGATGTATGGAAATGCCTGGATGCCCAGAAAAAAGTTTGCTGCAGGGATAGGGCCCTCATGGAGAACCTCTGCTAGGGCAGTGCAGAAGGGAAATGTGGGGTTGGATCCCCCACACAGAGTCCCTAGTGGAGTGCTGCCTAGTGGAGCTGTGAGAAGAGGGCCACCGTCCTCCAGACCCCAGAATGCTAGATCAACCAACAGCTTGCACCGTGTGCCTGGAAAAGCCACAGACACTCAATGCCAGCCTGTGAATGCAGCTGGGAGGGAGGGTGTACCCTGCAAAGCCACAGATGTGGAGCTGCCCAAGAGCATGTGAATCCACCTCTTGTGTCAGCATGACTTGGATGTAAGACCTTCTGAAGTCAAAGGAGATCATTTTGGAGCTTTAAAATTTGACTGCCCCACTGGATTTTGGACTTTCATGGGGCCTGTAGCCCCTTTGTTTTGGCCAATTTCTCCTGTTTAGAATGGCTGTATTTACCCAATGCCTGAACCTCCATTGTATCTAGGAAGCAACTAACTTGCTTTTGATTTTACAGGCTCATAGGTGGAAGGAACTTGCCTTGTCTCAGAGGAGATATTGGACTGTAGACTTTTGAGTTAATGCTGAAATGATTTAAGATTTTGGGGGACTGTTGGGAAGGCATGACTGGCTTTGAAATGAGAGGACATTCCAGAGGTGGAATTATATGGTTTGTCTGTGTCCCCACCCAAATCTCAACTTAAATTGTATCTCCCAGAATTCCCATGTGTTGCAGGAGGGACCTAGGGAGAGGTAATTGAATCATGGGGGCCGGTCTTTCCCATGCTATTCTTGTGATAGTGAATAAGTCTGCAGAGATCTGATGGGTTCATCAGGGGTTTCTGCTTTTGCTTCTTCCTCCCTTTTCTCTTGCCAACACCAAGTAAGAAGTGCCTTTTGCCTCTTGCCATGATTCTGAGGCCTCCCCAGCCAAGTGGAAGTGTAAGTCCAATTAAACCTCTTTTGCTTCTCAGTCTCTGGTATGTCTTTATCAGCAGCACGAAAATGAACTAATATACCTCTTTGGATTAGAGTTCTTCATATATAAAATGACAATCTGTTAAGGTAACTTTCAGGCCCAATATTCTATTATTTTTCTACCTTGGGTTATCTCTTCCAGTCTCTTAAATAGTATTGATATGCTGGTACTTCCTATTTTCATCTCCATCCCCAACCTCTCTCCTGACCTCCAGACTTATTTTACAACTGCCCTTTTGACAAATTCACTTGGATGGCATCTCAAACTTGACATACCCCAAACCCAAACTCTTTATTTCTCCCTGAGGCCTGCTTCTCCCCACCCCAGCTCACCCCTACCCCAGTCTTCCCATTACAGTAAGTGACAACTGCATTCCACAGCTTTCAATTGAATCTTCTTCTTCCTTTGAAATATGTCCATAATCTGATGCCCTCTTCCTCCACATCCTTGTCTAAGCATCCGTCTTCTCTCAGTTAAACCGGTGCCTTCTTTTCCACTCTTGCCCATCCCTGGACCATTCATAATACCCAACAAGAATGACCATGTTTCTGCTCTTTCCCCCAGATGTCCTTATGGCTTTCTCCTCATTTTCTTTAAGTCTCCAGTTGAGTTCCTTATCAGAGAGGCCTTTTCTGGCCATCCTATTTAAAATAGCGTTTGTATTAGTTTTCTGTGCCATAGAAAAAATTACCACCAACTCAGTGCCTTAAAACAATATGCATTTGTGTTTCCAGTTTCTGTGGGCCAGCACAGCTAAGCTGGGTTCTCTGCTCAAAGTCTCTCAAGGATGTAATCAAGGTGGTGGCTGGCCTGCATTTTCATCAGAAGACTTAGCTGAGGAAGAATCCACTTGCAAACCCATTCATGGTTCTGGAGAAATTTGTTTCCTGTGGTCATATAACTTAGACCCCTGGTTTTTTGCTAGCTGAAAGCTGAGAGTTGCTGTCGGCTCTTAGAGGCTACCCTCTTGTCCTTGCAATGTGGTTCCTTCCATAGGCAGTTTACAATATAGCTATTTGCTTCTTCAAGGCCAACAGGGGAATTTCTCTTTCATTTCAAGTAGGGCCTAGTTCCTCTTTTAAGGGGTTTGACCTGATTAAGTCAGGCTAATATCCCTTCCGATTAACTCAAAATATACTGATTTGAGGCCTTAATTATATCTTCAAAATCCCTTCACCTTTGCCATATAATATAAGCTAATCATAAGAGTGGCCTTCTATTATATTCACAGGGCCCCTTCACACTCTAGGTGGAGGGCAGTGAGAGGAGTGATTACACAAGGGGTGTGACCAGGAACAGGGGCTCATCTTAGAATTCTGCCTGCCACATCATTTGTACCATAACCTTTACCGCATCTCTTTTTATATCCTTTGCCTCCTAACATATTATTTGTTTGCTTATTTATTGTTCTGTTTCTCCTGAATAGAATGAAATATTCCTGAAAGCATGGACCTAACATTGTTTACTGTTATTTCTCCAGCAACTAGAACAGTATCTGGCATATAATTCAAACTCAATAAATATCTATTGAATAAACAAATGAATGAATGAATTAAAATATAAATCTTTTACCCCTTTTTATCACAGGAAGTTCAATACATTATCTCCCATAGTTTACTATGCCTCTAATAGACCCTGGTCACATGCAAGGCATCTTTAGTGAATATTTATTGAGCACTTACTCCTTACCAGCCACTTGAACACACTAGTTAATCCTCACAATAATCTTCTCTAAATCACACAATCTCTTCTGAGACTGGCTGGTAGGAAATGGAATTTCAGGCATACTTTTGGGAGTCCTATATTTCTGGAGTAGGGGCTAAGTACTTTCTTATTCTGTTCTGTTCAGAAATTAAACCCCTCAGTTTTTGGGTTTTTGTTTTTGTTTTTGTTTTAACGAAGTTTCACTCTTGTTGCCCAGGCTGGAGTGCAACGGCGTGATCTCAGCTCACTGCAGCCTCCTCCTCTCAAGTTAAAGTGATTCTCCTGCTTCAGTCTCCCCAGTAGCTGGGATTGCAGGTGCCCACCATCAGGCCCAGCTTTTTTTTTTTTTTTTTTTTTTTTTTTTTTTTTTTTTAGAGAGGGGATTGCACCATTTTGGCCAGGCTGGTCTCAAACTCCTGACCTCAGATTATCTGCCCACCTCGGCCTCCCAAAGTGCTGGGATTACAGGCATGAGCCACTGCTCCTAGCCTAAACCCTAGTTTTAGCTGGGCCCCTGGCCACCTGATTACAAATCCCCTCACTTAGTTTCTCTTAAAGCAAGATGTGGCCATAGGACTAGGTTCAAGCCAATGGGATGTAAAAAGAAACTATGGGCATGATTTCAACTCCCTAAAGATAAGACTGCTTGCCCTGGACTTCTATCTTAGAACTAGAATATGGACATAGAGGTGTGCCAGCTTTAATACTCCAGTACAAGCTCCTTAGCCTGGGGTTGACAGATCTGCAGAACATCCATGAACAGAATCCATGAGTCCAGAAACTTCGGTTGGAAAAATTCCATCTTTACTTTTAGCAATCTCTCATTGAAATTCAGCATTTTCTTTAATTATAAATGTAGGCAACAAACCACAACAGTAATCACAGTATCTGTGACCTTGTCACCATCAGAAATTATAGTTATTTTCATATCATATTACATGAAATAATGATTTATCCTCATCACTATTTTGAAACTATGGTACTTATTAGACACAGCACTGGATTTTGCTAACAATTAACAAAGAAGCATAATTATATCACAAAGTTGTCTTTTAAATATTGTGATAATTGTATTTTATTCTTATTTACTTCCCTTGTTATCATTCTATGTATTTTTTGATGTATTTAAAAGTATTTTTCTGGGACAGAGTCCACACGCTTTACCAGATCCAGGAAGGTCATGGCAGAAGATTTTTAAATCCTATTCTAGCAGAAGGCAAGCTACAAATATGGAAGAAACATGGATTCCTAAATGACTTAGGTGCAGGGCTGGTTATCAGAGGTGGGCAGCTAGCTTGCTTCCAGATTGTTACAGAGAGAGAAAAAAAAAACTTTTAACTTGTTTGAGTCTCTGTAATTGGGAGTCTGTATCACAGCAGCTGAACTTATACCTAAGATAATCCTCCCTCCCTGAAGTCAAGCCAGAATCCTAGGGCACCCTATGCCCTACAAAAAGCATTTAGAGAAGGATTCTCCCGTCTTCAGAGTGCACTGTTACAACTGATGAGCTCATTGTCTATGCTTGTATGCTTCCTAGAAGATAAGCAATCAAGGGTAGTAGGACCTTTTAGAGACTGCTGGTCCTAAGGCAATAGCTCTTAAAGTTTGACCCATTGATCCCTCAGCCTCACCCATCAGTAGTCCCAGTAACCCCACCAAAAGGGAGAACAGTAACGTTCCTGACTATAAAGAACTTACCAAATCTTACACCCTTCCTTGTCTCAAAAAGAATTCTCTAAAGAACCTCCCACCTCTTTAGCTTGGCCCACTTCTACCTCCCAAACTCCATCATTCACCTCCTACTTCCCCTCTAGAGTGATCGAAAATAATTCTCCTTAAGGAGCTTACACTTTTGCAAACAATATCTTGGGTAGAGGCTGTCTGGAGACATATTTTTTGTCATATTCACTCCCCTTCACAAAAGTGTGAAGTGTTCTATGCCAGAGGCATAGAACAGAAAAAGTAGGTTGCCATCTTGTTATGGGGGAAAGATAAAATCATGTAGCAGTAAGAAAAAAAAATTATCTCAATAAATTAAGTATAACTACAGCAACAATCCAAATATGAGGTCATAAGAGCCTATTTTGAGAGCTGGTTGGAGTGAAGAGTAAAAAGTTGGTAGAGATTATAGAGAATTTTTGGAGGCGTAATGAAAACAAATAGTGACTGGCCAGATATGGAAGGACTATGGAAAAGGAGAAGCCAAAGGTGGTTGCAAGATTGACATTTAAGTGAGCAAAAGGATGATATATAAAAGAGAAACATAGGCAGGAACACCGTTTTGGAATAGAAGACAACAGCTTTTAGATAAGTGAAGTTTGAGCTGTGGTTGAAAATCCAAATGGAAATTCCCAAGAGTCATGAAATGAGAACTCTGAAATCAGCATCTAAATGGAGATGTTCATAGAAACCAAGAGAATGAAGAAGCTCTCCAAGGCAGAGAACTAAGAAGGGAAAAGACAGAATACCACCCCATTTCTTGAGGAACACTCACATTTAGAGAACAGAAGAAACCATCAAAGGAGACAAAGAAGAAATGATTAGAAAAGGAGAAGTAAATTTAGATAGTTCAACGTCAAAGATAGCACAGGAAAAATGCTTTAAGCCAAATGCATAGAGCAACTGACAGTAAGAACTGAGCAAAGAACAGTGGGTTTTGCAATTTTAAATGGCTGGTTGGTAGATAGCTTACTAGTAATAGGTATCCATACAAATAAGATACCCTGAGGTGCAGATATTACCAGGGACAGAGGCTGTCAAGATTCTTTTCAGGGCTATAATGGAGCCACAATCTTCCCTTAACACCTTTTTCATCGTTTCTGGCAAATTCACTACAAAAAAAGATATCTACTTGCTTTTTGCAATCACACAATATCCCTGGTTTGAAAAATATCTACATCCCAGAAGGCATGATTTAAAGGCAAATGGGCTTGGAATTATTAAGTGTGTTCCATTGGATCAATATCATGGAGAATACTTATTTTCATTTCACTTATCAGAAAACTACATGTATTACATACAACGGCTCTTAATATATAAAGCATTTTCTCCCAAGCTATTCAAATGAAGGTATTTCCCTCCATTTTCATTCTGTATTGAAGGAATAATGTAAGTCCTATTTAGGGAACCAGCTAGTGCTTGCCTAAACCCCTAAACGTTCACCCACAATAGAATCAATAGATGAAATATAGAATTCATCTCACAGATGAATGACGCCAAATGGACCCTAGATTTTAATTCTTAGACATGAGCCTAAATGGAAAAGCTAGAGAAAAATAAAAGAAAAAGATAAGAAAGGGAAAGAAAAGAAAACAAAGAACAAGTTCTTTTCTAAGTCAGAAACAAACAGGAGTGTGCATATTTGAACAAAGGGAAAATTATGCAATTAACAATGTCCTCATAACCTCACTGGTGAGCATGAATAAAACATTACCAGTAACCATACAGTTTAAACATTTAGGTACTGGATACTGGTGCTCACCACAGACAATGAGAGCCTCTTACACTAATCAGATATTACTTTATTAAAAGATTTGTGAGGTTCAGAAAGACCCCATGATCAGGGAGAAATTTAAAAAGCATCTTTTGCCCACCAATAGCCCCAAAAGAAAAGAAAAATAACAAATTCAGGTTATGCTCAACTTGCTTAACCCCTGCTACTTTAAAGCATTCATACGGTTGCACTAATGTTTTTTTTATTTCTCTCCAGATTCCTGGTAGCATTTAAATGTGGGCTTCTGTTCAGCTTCCATGTTCTGTTTTCATTAAAATCAGTTGTGTTGTAGCCGGCTTTGGGGTCAACCCACAGCAGTAGATGGCACTGGGAAGTCTCCAGCTTTATTCAAGCTTTAGGGAGCTGAAGTGAGGGAATCTTGGTGATATTCCCCTCACGGTGCCCATGGTGTTTATTCTGCACTCTTCTCTCACTCTTGGTCCCAGAACCTCCTCCACCCTTTCAGCTGCTGATCTAGTTTGCTGGGATTGGAGTTACCCAGTGCACACTTCCTCACCAACCTTTCCCCATCTATCTTTGCACCCATCTTTCCCTCCAGCCTCAAGATAAAATGAACCTTCCTTTTCCCCAGAGGTAAACCTTCCCACCACTCAGGTTCTGGTTTTTACTTCGTCAGTTCCTAAGAGATGTTGGCCATGGATTCACCTATCCTTTTCAAGCATCCCAACTGGCTGTCTACCCTCTGCTGTCAAACATCCACTGACTTCTTCCGTTTTGGTGTTGGGGGAGAAACATCCGTCTTAATTTTCAAGGAGGCTCCATTTATCAATGCATATTTCCGTAGGCCTCCTTTTCTTCTCTATCAACCTTTGACAATAAGTAATCTACAGCGAAAAGCAAAATAAATGTGCAATGGTTCACAGTTAGAAAAGAAAAAAATTTTTAATTCCATTCACAAATCAAGGAAAATGTTAAATATATAGAAAAAAATTTACAAGAAAATATACCTATAAGAAGAATATTATAAAACTTTGCTGACATTTTTTATATAAATGGACATGTGTTCTGGATAGGAAAACTGAATATCAAAAATTGTCCCCAAAAATGATGGAATGTAAATTAGAGTCCATTTTGTTTATGTGTATCAAGAGCCTTCAAAAATTGTTCATATATTTTTTAATCAGTCATAACACTTCTAGGAATATATCCCACTGAAGTAATCAGAACTATAGACCAAAATGTCTACGCATTTTATATATTCATTTCAGTTTTATTTATGATAGTGAAAAAAAATAGGACACATCCTACAGTTCCAATAAAAGAAGAATTATTGAGAAAATTTATGGCACACCTAACCAATAAAAATGTTTACAGCTATTAAAACTCAGACTGACTAAGTGTAGAGAGAAATGTTTATTTTATATAATTAAGGAAAAGCATAATATGACCTAATATAAATTCAACTATGTAAAACACTGTCCAGTATGCTGTATATATATTGGACTGTATGCCAACAGTTTAACAGGAGTGGCCTCTGAGTAATAGTTTCACAATACCAAATTTTTTCCTGTTCCTTTATACATTTCTGTCCTTCCCAGTTTGTCTAAAATGAACATATTCAGGCTGAGATTAATAAAGCCTGTTTTGCAGGTAGCTTCCTTTTTCTTCAATTTCCCAAGAGAAAACAGGAATAGGCCACCTTCTCTTCCATTTTTCATTCCAAGGAAGAATCAAGCCACTGGTGCAGAGAGAATGCTCGGTCTTTTTGTGACCCACACCCCTGCAGTGGCTGCCTTGAATTGTAGCAGACTGTATGGATTTTTAGTTTTGAATCTGTAGTATATGCAGTCTCATCTCTGAAAAACCAGATATTGATCCCTATCTCACTGGGTCTACACAAACTGGATTGCCTGAATTCATGGATTTTTTTAAAGGAACAAATTCTGCAAATTAAAGGGAGTGGATTTTTTTTCCTACACTATTCCAAATAGCAAGTTTGACTGCATCTTTTGCTTGTTGTCTAGTTTTTCTGGTGATACAGAAATCTACAATGCAAAATGATATACAGGGAAGCCAGTATACCTTCTGATGCCTCATCAAGTTGACTTTGCCGTACATATAATTGTGCCCCAGCCAAGTCCCAAAATCAGGGTACACATTATACCCAGAGAAGGATTAAAGAGGAGGAAGACCAACCTGGTGGCTGATTCACAGATCAGTAACAAGACATCACAGATGTTGCCTCCATGGTCAGCCAGTCATAGAGTCTGCAAACATTTGTTAAGCACCTCATGATGTACCAGGTTCCAAGAACAAAACATGGTACCTGTACTCAAAGACTTTCTGTCTACTTGGAAAAATAGACTTTAACCTAGTCCCACTTTGGCTGTGAAGTATGGACTTCACACTGTGTGGACTGAGAAGTCCAAAAGAATTTAAAAGTGCTGTAGAAACTCAGCCAGACCCAACCTAGCCTGGAGAGTAGTCCTTAATAAGGGCTTATCATTTAAACTATACACCTGAAGATCAGTAGAAGTCAACTAGATTAAGTGGGATCAGAAGGAGAGTGGGGACTAAAAAGGCAGAAAGATCATTCTAGACAGAGGGAGCGCCACACACTGAGGTTCTGGGAGTGAAAGAGGAAGGTTTCTGTTTGGGAAACAGAGAAGTCCTTGATGGCTGAATGGTACAAAAACAGGGAGGAAGCCGTGAAAGCCAGGTCAGAGGGGTGAGTAATTGCAGAGCCTGGAGGGCCCAGTGAAGGTTCTGAGCTTTTTCCTAAATGCAGTGAGAAGGCATTTATGAGTTTTAAGTTTGGTTGCTTTGGCTCCAATAACAAAAACTGTTTGGAGGAGAAAGGTGGGATCAGGGGGATGACCTAGGAGGTTATTGCTGCAACGCAAGCAAGAGATGATGGTGGTCTGGGTGACATAGTGACAGTGGGCATAGAGAAGAGAGGACAGGTTTGAGGACAACTTCCAAAACACTCAATTGTCAGGGTCACATTGCTGCCTCCTTTTATTGAGGCAACAGCCCAACTCACACCTCCAACCTCCTAGATCCCACCACCCCGTATCCTGAGAAAGTGAAAGTGGGGAGAAAAGATGCCCTTCCCTCAGCCATGACACATCTATCACATTTTCAATATCATTTAGAAAGTGGCTTTCTACCATTAAGCGGGTGTATCCCCACATCCATATTGAAATAGCCAATGAAGCCTGGGTGTGGTGGCTCATGCCTGTAATCCCAGCACTTTGGGAGGCCGAGGCAGGCAGATCATGAGGTCAGACCATCCTGGCTAACACAGTGAAACCCCATCTGTACTAAAAATACAAAAAAACTAGCCAGGCATGGTGGCACATGCCTGTAGTCCAAGCTACTCGGGAGACTGAGGCAGGAGAATCACTTGAACCTGGGAGGTGGAGGTTGCAGTAAGCCGAGATTGCGCCACTGCACTCTAGCCTGGGCGACAGAGCAAGACTCCGTCTCAAAAAAAAAGAAAAAGAAAGAAGGAAAGAAAAAGAAAAAGAGAAATAACCAAGGAACACTCTAGGTTTTTTTTTAAAAGGAAAGAGACCAGTCCCAGCACAGCCAGGAGGAATCAGAAACAAGCCTGCAAACTGAATCCTCCATCTCCTCCCAGTCCAGGGTTCTGTCCACCTGGCCATCCAAAGAGAAAATAGTGGTCAGCTTTAGTCCAGGAGTCAAGAGACTAACTGCTCTTTCCTCTCTGCTTTCATGAGGCTCTTACCACTTCAGAACTAAAATGGATGCTGATCACAAATTCTTAAGAGGATTTTTAAAAGAAAACAAGTAATATGTTTCTTCCCCTATTGTGTATTTTCCCTAGAAACCTTCTATGAAAGGTTTTTATTATCCAAGGTAGCTTTTTAGATGTCACTCCAGCACTAAGTGTATTTGCATTAAGATACAGCTTATTTCTTGTGTCTCTGAGAACCTTGCCCTCTTGCTATTAGTACATTCACAACCCCTCACGCTCACAACAGAACAAGAGAAGTCAAAGTAGATGAAAGGGACCAGATCCATTTGCTCCTAACCAGGCCCCTGAAGAGCCTCTTAGAGGATCCCAGGTTACAAATGTGTTCATCTTTTCCATCCACTGATATCTTTTTGAAGGCAAAGATGAGATGGGTCTATAAAATGGGAAAAGAATAAAGTCAGTCTTTTCCACTACCACTTCCAGAATCCTTCCTTCAAAAATATTTTTATCTGTTAGCCGTGATGCTGGCTTTACATGTATACCAATGTTCCTAAATTTGTTTTAAATATATACGTGTTTCCCAGGATTATAGGTTTCTCGTGGCATCTTTCTTTCTATTGAAAGTTGTGAGCAAGGAAAAGAACTTCATGCTCTTATTTTGAGGGACAAAGAGAAAAGCCAAAGTTTTATGATCACATCTCCACCTGCAGAATTGCATGTACTTTAACAGAAACTTTGTATTGACTTGAAAACCTTTGCAAGAGCAACTGCTGGTTTCCATGACAACCACATCTATGGCATCTGGCTTTCCCCCTGCACACTGGTGACACAAGACTACACGTGATGGGTTATTTTATGCATCGGTCACAGCAATGGAAATTCTAGAGAAACCACAACTTACCCTACACTTGAGAGTTTAAGATGTAGCTAACCCCTTAAAATAGACCTGCTACTGTGGCCAAAGAATAAGGACGTGTAAAAAATGCAGACCTTCTATAAACTCAGCTGTAAGCTGAATTTGTTTCTCACATCAGAATGCGTTTTTCAGAGAGCCCAGGTGCCTGGATGCAAAATACACCAGAAATGCTAAATTTCCCTTGATTTTTTTCCCTGCTTTCTCTCCAAGTTCTTTTTTTTTTTTTTTTTTTCATTTTTAGAATGGAGTAATGATGAAAAATACATTAAACCTAAGGACAAGTATCCTTATCCGAACTATCCTTCCAGTCATCCTAATTGAAATATTATACTTTATGAATTAGAGAAAAGTTCATGAGAAACATCTTTATGAGAAACATAAAATGGATTTTAGAAAAAGTATTCTCTCCCAAGGACTTGACTGTCAATTGCAATCCTCTTCATACAAACATTCTTGCTCTACTGTTAAGCATGAACACTTTTGAGCTTGGCTGACTTGGGCTCAGTCATGGCTCTGTCATTTACAGCTGTAAGGCCTTGGGCAATTACTGGAGCTTCAGTTTCTTTTTCTGTAAACTGGAAATAATAACTACTTTATAGAATTGTTGGGCTTAAGATAACTGCACGTAAAAAGTTTAGCATTGTGCCTGAGAGATGTACTACTCATATCCATATTTATATTTATAACAACTATTCATATTATATATATAAAAAATACTTCAGTTCAGTACAAGAAGTCATCTTCATGTTCTTTTAGGCTAGAATGTTGAAATGTTAAGTTATAAATACCGTACCACTTTCAAAGGGCCTAATTATTTATGACACACTGTTACTAGTTGAATGGAACGTTTCATTTATTTTTTAGTTTAACTTTTAAGTTCAGGGATACATGTGTAGGTTTGTTACGTAGGTAAATTTATGTCGTGGGGGTTTGTTGTACAGGTTATTTCATCACCAAGGTATTAAGCCTAGTACTCATTAGTTATTTTTCCTGATCCTCTCCCTCCTCCCATCATCCACCCTTTTCTAGGCCCCAGTGTCTGTTGTTTCCTTCTATGTGTTCATGTATTCTCATCATTTATCTCCCACTTATAAGTGAGAATGTGTGGTGTTTGATTTTTTGTTCCTGTGTTAGTTTGCTAAGCGTAATGGCCTCCAGCTCCACTCATGTTCCTACAAAGGACATGTTGTCATTGTTTTGTATGGCTGTATAGTATTCCGTGGTGTATATGTACCACATTTTCTTTATCCAGTCTATCATTGATGGGTATTTAGGTTGGTTCCATGTCTTTGCTATTGTGAATAGTGATGCAATGAACATATCCATACATGTGTCTTTGTGATAGAATAATTTATATTCCCTTGGGTATATACCCAGTAATGGATTGCTGGGTCAAATGGTATTTCTGTTTTTAGGTCTTTTAGGAATCGCCACAATATCTTTCACAATGGTTGAACTAGTTTACATTCCCACCAACAGTGTATAAGCATTCCTTTTTCTTCACAACCTCACCAACGTCTGTTATTTTTTGACATTTTAGTAATAGCCATTCTGAATGGTGTGAGATGGTATCTCATTGTGGTTTTGATTTGATTTGTCTAATGATCAGTGATGTTGAGCTTTTTTTCAGGTGTGTTAGCTCCATGTATGTCTTCTTTTGTGAAGTGCCTGTTAATGTCCTTTGCCCACTTCTTAATGAGGTTATTTGTCTTTTTCTTGTAAATTTAAGTTCCTTATAGATGCTAGATATTAGACCTTTGTCAGACGTATAGTTCGCAAAAATTTTCTCCCATTCTGTAGTTGTTTGTTTACTCTGCTAATCGTTTCCTTTGCTGTACAGAAGCTCTTTAGCTTAATTAGATCCCATTTGTCAATTTTGGCCTTTGTTGCAATTGCTTTTGGCATCTTTGCCATGAAATCTTTGCCTGTACTTTATGCCCTGAATGATATTGCCTATGTTGTCTTCCAGGACTTTTATATTTAAGTCTTTAGTCCATCTTGAGTTAATTTTTGTATGTAGCATAAGGAAGGGGTCTAGTTTTAATCTTTTGTATAGCTAGCCAGTTATCCCAGCACCATTTGTTGAATAGAGAGTCTTTGCCCCATTGCTTGTTTTTGTCAGATTTGCTGAAGATCAGATAGTTGTAGGTATGTGGACTCTCTATTCTGTTCCATTGGTCTATGCATCAGTTCTTGTACCAGAACCATGTTGTTTTGGTTACTGTAGCCCTGTAGTGTAGTTTGAAGTCAAGTAGCATGATGCCTCCAGCTTTGTTCCTCTTGTTTAGGACTGTCTTGGATATTCACGCTTTTTTTGTTGGTTTCATATGAATTTTAAAACAGCTTTTTCTACTTCTGTGAAGAATGTCCTTGGTAGTTTAATATAAATAGCATTGAATCTATAAATTGCTTTGGGCAATATGGCCATTTTAACAATATTGATTCTTCCTATTCATGAGCACGGAATGTTTTTGCATTTGTTTGTGTCATCTCTGATTTATTTGAGCAGTGTTTTGTGGTTAAATGGAACATTCTTTTAATTCAAATCCAAAATATTATTTTAATTCATTTGCTGGATAATTCCTAAAAATCGTATTTGTTAATTACCCAAATAATGGCTTCACATTCCATTACAAGAGACTTTAAATGTGTCGATGACATCCTAAAACATTGCTTTAAATCAGTATTTTTTTTACTGGTCTATTTGGATAGACTTTGGCAGAGCCATACAAAGTGCTGAGGAAATTTTGACTAGCTACCCCTTGAAGGATCTTCAGAATTCCTTTATGAATTTAAAAATATTTTAATGCCACAAAAGCAAAATAAGAATCTGATTTAATAATTCATTTTTAAAAAACATAAACCTGTTATTGAGCAAGAATTCACTCTTCCTCCCAAAGACTATGAACTGTCATTTGCTAAATTCAGTCACTGAGGAAACTTCACTATACCACCTCCAAATACAAACTAACACCAGTAACTATGGTCTGTTCCCTCTGGCAAGACTTAAGACTGAACAGTTAGGCAATCAAGCCAGTTTTTTCACTATATCACAAAATCTATTTCAAGAAGTTCTCACCACCAAAGCAGCTGTTTGTCTGGAAAGATTTAGGCTTCAATTGATTCACTTTGACCATCAAAACTATACCTGCCAAGGTTCAGCTGATGGACAGTTTACAAGCCCTCCCTCAACTCCTCATTCTTGATTGCCCTGGAATATCCAGAAGTCCCATATTCCCTGTGTCTGGAGCACTTAGGTGCTCTGACCTTGCTTAGAGAATCACTACTTTTTTCTCTATCAGTCAAAGCACAGAAACTGAAAGAGTTTAGTAATAGGACTATTTTCAAGAGTTAGGATAACTTAAGGGAAACCACCAGCACCCAGGGTAAAGCACCCAGGGGATAAACTATTAATACTCCAAGATCTGAAGGATCGAGAAGAAGGTACAATTTCCAGAATGGGAGCAATAGCTGTGGCTTTGGAATGCCGCCATGCTTCCATAGGAGCTGTGACCTCAGACAGAGAAAAGCAAGGACTGTCAAACTATGGCCTAAACAAAGAGGGAGCAGAGTAATAATACTCCAACCTTGCTCCTTCTTTTCTACCCTCTTATCTCCTGCTAGTATCTTTCAGTGGCCGAATTCAACCAGAAGCCACAAGGCAAGAGACCTTGATGGATGCAGCCCATGAAGGTCAGCCTTTTGGAATAAAATGTAGGTTGAAGAAAAGTGAAGAGTTGATCTAGGGGTGTGGGGAGAGGTAAATGAAAAATTCCAGCACAAATGTTTTAGGATCCTCTCTGGTTATCCACCTTCCCATGAGAACATCATTTTCAGAATCTAAACCAATTTTACAAACATCTATAAGGCAGAAGTAATACAGTCTCCCCACTCCCACATTTGTGAAACTGAGCTTCTCTAATTTAGTGGTACAGAAACAAGGTACAAAAGCTCATGGAGGTATCCCCTTCACACTTTACTCAATTATTCACACAGGAGAGATGAATGTCAGGTGCATGGAAGGGGAAGGGGCAGCAATGAAACTGAGGAACCATGCAGGTAGATTGCTGAAAGTAAGCAAAAGAAGTCAAAAGGTAAGATGTTTCCAGCAGTGAAAAAGGATAGACTTATGCAACTTGCCAGATGCAAGAAATATGGTAAGACTAGCAGCAGAGGACATTCAAGACTGCAACAGGTCACAGAAGCAAGGCATCCAGGGCAATGATCTAGGTAGATGAACTGGTTCAGTGAGCAATAACTAAATCATTTAGTGTTGGATAGGGGGTGATTCTTTTCATATAGCTGCCCAACACTTTTAATGCAGTATAGATCAAGTGGCAGACATAATTGTGCCTTTTAAATATGCCATGAGAAATAACATTTGCCATCTGTTTTGTGGTGCCTACTACATGTCACTTGTTATATTGGACACATTACATACATTATCTCATTTAGTCTTCACAAATTTTACACGATTATCCTAACTTGACAGATGATGGTGCAGAGTCAAAAACATTAATACATCCAAGGATATGTAGCTAATAAATAGTGACACTTGGATTCCAGTTCAGCTTTGTTGACTTCAAGCCCTACACTTTCAAAAATCTTAGTAAAATGTATTACTCTATATTACCTTGCTGAATTATCTGTATTGCAAGTTTCTTTCCTTTGAATTTGACATGAAAAAATGCATGTCTTCTATAATAACAATGACCACGGTCATTTGCATCTAGATCTTAGGTTATGGCCAGCTAATGGCCACAGCAAAAGATAGTAATTATCCATTTACTAACTGTGCTTTTGTTTCAATAATTACCCTCAAAGTTAATTATTTATTTAGCCAATCTCACCATTCCTTACATTAATTAGACATGTTAGCACATGAAAATGCATTGATATAGAAGAAAATGTCTTATCTGGTGACACTCTGAGTGACTTTCTGCAGAGATCTCTTTTAATTTGGCCTTCCTGAATGTAGGAAACATGCATGTCTTCCAGGAAACTCTGAATCAGTAGCCTAAAGTTTCATCCCATTTCGTATGGGACTTTCAAAGTACTAGGAAAGCGATATAGATATGCCCGTAGGCCTGGGAAAAATATATCATGATCTGGAATTAAATACAGTCAAACATTTAGGATAAAATACAAAATAAAATAAAATAAAATAAAATAGAACTCATGTCTATGGATCCCCCAAGGAATAGCCAGATCTGCTCTGAAATCATTATGCATAAGCAAAAGGTTTATCATAGAGAATACAAGCATCATTCCTATAAAGAGAACCAAACTGATGTAACCTTTTACTTTTCCTTGGAACTAGATTTTAACTGGTTTCAACTTAGAACTAACCAACTGGATATGTGCAAAATGATTGACAGTTGGGCCCAATTATGCCCCAGCAGTTCCTTATAGAGAGAATCAATGACTGTTTGAATATAGTTCATATTTCAATAGTAACTAGCTCCAAGCCCATAACCATCTCTCCTCATTCCACTCTCACCCTACCACAAACTATTTAGATATAGTTGCTTAATCCAGGACCCTGGAAAACATAAGGCTTCAGTTAAATCTTTGCAACCCACATCATACCAAAACCTACAGCAAAAGCATTCTATAAGAGTAGTTTACAACAATAAATGCCTACATCAAAAAGGAGAAAGATATCAAACAAATAATCTAATGTTACATCTCAAGAAACTTAAAAAAGCAAGAACAAACTAAACCCAAAATTAGTAGAAAGGCAGAAAGAAAAATTAGAGCAAAAATGGTGAAATAGAAAGTCTGAAAACACACAAAATGTGTTATTTCTGTCTTTTTTGTAATAGCCATTTAAACTGGAGTAAGATGGTATTTCATTGTGGGAAAAAATGGCTATTATCAAAACAAGAATTTGGAACCAGGCTGAGGCTGAGGTGGCTGAAATGACAAAAGTATAATTCAGAATATGAATAGGTACAAAGTCCATTGAGCCACAAGAGTATGTTGTAACCCAAAGCAAGGAAGCTAAAAATCATGACAAAACATTGCAGGAGCTGCCAGACAAAATAGTCAGTATAGAGAAAAATGTAACTGATCTGACGAAAAACACACTACAAGAATTTCATAATGCAATTGTAAGTATTAATAGCAAAATAAACTAAGTAGAGGAATGAATCTCAGAGTTTGAAGACTGGTTTTCTGAAATAAGATAGGCAGACAAGAATAGAGAAAATAAGAATGAAAAAGAATGAACAAAAGCTCCAAGAAATTTGGGATGATGTAAATAATCTGAATCTATGACTGATTTGTGTACCTCAGAAAGATGGAGAATTTGGAAAACATATTTCAGGATATCATCCTTGAGAATTTCCCCAACCTAGCAAATCAGGCCAACATTCAAATTCAGGAAATGCAGAGAACCCCAGTAATATACTCCATGAGAAGATCAACCCCAAGACACATGATCATCAGATTCTCTAAGGTCGGAATGAAGGAAAAAGTGTTAAAAGCAGATAGAGAGAGAAAGTCCAGGTCACCTACAAAGGGAAGCCCATCAGACTAACATCAGATGTCTCAGCCGAAACCCTACAATACAGAAAAGATAGGGAGCAAATATTCAGTATTCTCAAAGAAAATAATTTCTAACATAATTTCATATACAATCAAACTAAGCTTCATAAGTGAAGGAGAAATAAGATTCTTATCAGACAAGCAAATACTGAGGGAATTTGTTACCACTAGACCTGCCTTACAAGAACTCCTGAAGATACCAATAATGTGAAAAGGAAAGATTGTTACCAGCTAACTACAAAAACACAATGAAGTATACAGACCCATGACACTATAAAGAAACCACATAAACAAGTCTTCAAACTAACCAGCTAACATCAGGATGATAGGATCAAATCCAGACATGTCAATAACTAACCTTAAATGTAAATGAGTTAAGTGCCCTAATTAAAAGACAGTGTGGCAAGCTGGATAAAGAAACAGGTTAGGTATGCTATATTCAAGAGACCCATCTCACATGCAATGACACACACAGGCTCAAAATAAAGGGATGGAGGAAAATCTACCAAGCAAATGGAAAACAGAAAAAAGCAGGGGTTGCAATCCCAGTCTCTGACAAAGCAGAATTTAAATCAACAAAGATCAAAAAAGACAAAGAAGGGCATTACATAATGGTAAAGGGTTCAATTCAACAAGAAGAGCTAACTATCCCAACTATATATGTACCCAACACAGGAGCACCCAGATTCATTAAGCAAGTTCTTAGAGGCCTTCAAAGAGACTTAGACTTCCATATAAGAGTGGGAGACTTTAACGGCCCAATGACAATATTAGATCATTGAGACAGAAAATTAACAAAGATATTCAGGACCTGAACTTAGCACTGGATCATACAAACCTGATAAATACTACAGAACTTTCCACCAAAAAACAGTAGAATACACATTCTTTTTATTTCCATATGGCACTGATTGATCACATAATCGGAAGTAAAACGTTCTTCAGCAAATACAAAAGAACTGAAATCCTAACAGTCTCTTGGACCACAGCACAATCAAATTACAACTCAAGATTAAGAAAGTCACTCAAAACCATACAATTACATGGAAATTGAATAACCTGCTCCTGAACGACTTTGGGGTAAATAACAAAATTAAGGCAGAAATCAAGAAGTTCTTTGAAACTAATGAAATCAAAGATACAACATATCAGAATCTCTGGGACACAGCTAAGGTAGTGTTAAGAGGGAAATTTATAGCACAAATGCCCACATCAAAAACTAGAAAAATGTCAGCTTAACAACCTAACATCACAATTAAAAGAACTGGAAAACCAAGAGCAAACAAATCCCAAAGCCAAAAGAAGACAAGAAATAACCAAGATCAGAGCTTAACTGAAGGAGATAGAGATGTGAAAAGCCGTTCCAAAGATTAACAAATCCAGGACCTTATTTTTTGAAAAACTTAATAAAATAGACCGCTAGCTTGACTAATAAAGAAGAAATACAAGATTCTGAATAAATGCAATCAGAAATGATAAGGGAGATATTACCACTGACCCCAAAGAAATACAAAACAACCATCAGAGAATATTATGAACACCTAAACTAAAAGAAAATAAATAAATAGAAAAAATGGATAAATTCCTGGAAAAATACACCTTCCCAAGACTGAACCAGGAAGAAATTGATTCCCTGAACAGACCAATAATTATTTCTCAA
Organism: Theropithecus gelada; assembly: GCF_003255815.1. NCBI lineage: Eukaryota > Metazoa > Chordata > Mammalia > Primates > Cercopithecidae > Theropithecus > Theropithecus gelada. Next base: position 28,282,021 of record NC_037674.1, on the reverse strand, counting down.
ATTGAGGCAGTAATAAATAGCCTGCCAACCAAAAAAAAACCCAGGACCAGATGGATTCACAGATGAATCTACCAGATATACAAATAAGTGCTGGTGCCATTTCCACTGAAACTATTCCCAAAAAAATGAAAATAAAGGACTCCTCCCTAACTCATTCTATGAGGTCAGCATCATCTTGATACTAAAACCTGGCAGAGACACAATAAAGAAAAAAACTTTAGGCCAATATTCTTGATGAACATTGATGCAAAAATCCTCAACCAAATACTGGCAAACAAAATCAAGCAGCACATCAAAAAGCTTATCCACCACAATCAAGCAGACTTCATCCCAGGATGCAAGGATGGTTCAACATATGCAATCCACAAATGTGATTCCTCACATAAACAGAACTAAAGACAAAAACCACATGATTGTCTCAATAGATTCAGAAAAGGCTTTCAATAAAATTCAACATCCCTTCATGATAAAAACTCTCAGTAAACTAGGTACTGAAGAAACATACCTAAAAATAGTAAGACCCATCTATGACAAACCCACAGCCTACATCATACTAAAAGGGCAAAAGCTAGAATCATTCCCCTTGAAAACCAGCACAAGAGAAGGATGCCCTATCTCACCACTCCTATTCAGCATAGTGTTGGAAGTTCTGGCCAGGGCAATCAGGCAAGAGAAAGAAATAAAGGGCATTCAAATAGGAAAAGAGGAACTCAAACTACTCTGTCTGATTATGGCACAATCCTATATCTAGAAAAGCTCATCATCTCAGCCAAAAGCTTCTTAAGCTGATAAGCGACTTCAGGAAACTCTCAGGATACAAAATCAATGTGCAAAAATCACTAGCACTCCTATACACCAATAACAGTCAAGCCAAGAACCAAATCACGAACAAACTCCCATTTACAATTGCCACAAAAAGAATAAAATACCTAGGAATACAGCTAACTAGGGAGGTAAAAAATCTCTGCAGGAACTACAAACCACTGCTCCAGGAAATCAGAGATGACACAAACAAATGGAAAAATATTCCATACTCATGGATAGAAAGAATCAGTATCATAGAAATGGCCCTGCTGCACAAAACAATTTATAGATTCAATGCTATTCCCATTAAACTACCACTGACATTCTTCACAGAACTAGAAAAACTATTATAAAATTCATATGGAACCAAAAAAGAGCCTGAATAGCCAAGGCAATTCTAAGCAAAAAGGACAAAGCTGAAGGCATCATGCTATCTTACTTCAAACTAACCTACAGGGTTATGGTATCCAAAACAGCATGGTACTGGTATAAGAACTGACACACAGACCAATGGAACAGAATAGAGAACCCAGATATAAGACTGCACACCTACAACTATCTGGTCTTTAACAAACCTGACAAAACAAACAATAAGGAAAGGATTCCCTATTCAATAAATGGTGCTGGGATAACTTGCTAGCAATATGCAGAAGATTGAAACTAGACCCCTTCCTTACATTATACACAAAAATTAACTCAAGATGGATTAAAAACTTAAATGTTAAACCCTAAACTGTAAAAACCCTGAAAGGGAATCTAAGCAATACCACTCAGGAAACAGGCATGGGCAAAGATTTCATGACAAAGACCAAAAACAATTGCAATAAAAACAAACATTGACAAATAGGGATCTCATTAAACTAAAGAGCTTCTGCACAGCAAAAGAAACTATCAACAGAGTAAACAGACAATCTACAGAATGAAAGAAAATGTTTACAAAGTATGCATCCAACAAAGGTCTAATATCCAACATCTATAAGTAAATTAAACAAATTTACAAGGAAAAAAAACCCCATTAAAAAGTGGGCAAAGGACATGAACAGACGCTTCTCAAAAGAAGACATACATACAGCTAACAAGTATATGAAACAAAAATCAACATTACTGATCATTAGAGAAATGCAAATCAAAACCACAATGAGATGCCATCTCATACAGGGCAGAATTACTATTATTAAAGAGTCAAAAAATAGCAGATGCTATAGAGGTTGTGGAGAAAAAAGAATGCTTAAACACTGTTTGTGGGAGTGTAAATTAGTTCAGCCATTGTGGAAGACAGTGTGACAATTGAGGTCTCAAAGACCTAAAAACAGAAATACCATTCAATCCAGTAATCTCATTCCTGGGTGCATTAGTCCATTTTCACACGCTATAAAGAAATACCTGAGACTGAATAATATATAAATGAAAGAGGTTTAATTAACTCACAGTTTTCCATGGATGGGGAGGCCTCAGGAAATTTTCAGTCATGGCAGAGGGTAAAGAAGAAACAAGTACCGTCTTCACAAGGCAGCAGGAGAGAGAGAACACATGGGAAACTGCCACTTTTAAAACCATCAGATCTCATGAGAACTCCATCACTAGCACAAGAAGAGCATGGGGGAAAGTGCCTCCATGATCCAATCACCTCCCACCAGGTCCCTCCCTCAACATGTAGGAATTACAATTTGAGATGAGATTTGGGTGGAGACACAGAGTCAAACCATATCACTGGGTACATACCTAAAGGAATATAAATTGTTCTATCATAAAGACTCATGTACATGTATGTTCATTGCAGCACTATTCATAATAGCAAAGGCATGGAACCTAATGCCCATCAATGGTAGGCTGAGGCCATATAAAAGAATGACATCATATTCTTTGCAGGGACATGGATGCAGCTGGAGGCCATTATCCTTAGCAAACTAATGCAGCAACATAAAACAAAATACTGCATATTCTCACTTATAAGTGGGAGCTAAGTGATGAGAATATATGAACACATAGAAGGAAACAACACACACTGGGGCTTAGAAGAGGGTGAAGGGTGGGAGGAGGGAGAAAAATCAGGAAAAATAACTAATGGGTGCTCGACTTAATACCTAGGTGACAAAATAATCCATACAACAAATCCCCATGACACAAGATTACCTATGTAACAAACCTGTACTGCAAGTACCCCTGAATTTAAAATAAAAACTCATAGAAAAAAATCAGCTATGCATCCTTGAAATAAACCCCACTTCACCATGTTGTGTAATTCTTATATACTGACTAATTCTATCTGCTAATATTTTGTTAAGGATTTTGCATCTTTATGGTGAATATTGGTTGGCAGTTTTCTCCTTTTTTGTGTGTGCTCTCTTTGTCTGGTTTTGGTATCAGAGTAAATACTAACTTCTTAAAATTAAAAAAAAAGAAATTGAATAAGGCACCAAAAAATGGAAAGATATCCTGTGTTCATGGATTAGAGGAATTAATATAATTAAAATGTCCATACTACCCAGAGCAATCCACAGATTCAACACAATCCCTGTCAAAATACTAATGACATTCCTCACAGAAATAGAAAAATCAATTCTAAAATTTTTGTGGAACTACAAAAGATCCCAAATAGCCGTAGAAATCTTGAGCAAAAAGAACAAAGCTGGAGGCATCACACTACCTGACTTCAAAATATACTACAGGTTGGGCACAGTGGCTCACAGTGGCCTGTAATCCCAGCACTTTGGGAGGTTGACGTGGGCAGATTGCTTGAGCCCAGGAGTTTGTAACCCACCTGGGAAACATGGCAAAATCCTATCTCTACAAAAGATACACAAAAATATTAGTTGAATGTGGTGTCACACACCTGCAGTCCCATCTACTCAGGAGGCTGAGGCAGGAGGATCACTTGAGCCTGGGAGGTCGAGGCTGCAGTGAGCCATGATCGCACCACTGTTCTCCAGCCTAGACAACAGAGCAAGGCCCTGTCTCAAAAACATATGCACATATTTATATAAATATATATATTATATAAATATATATATTTATATAATATATATTATTTTTAATATTATTTATATATAATATAATATATTATTATAACATATATAATATAGGTTATATATTATATAAACATATGTTATATAGTATATAAACATATGTTATATATTATATAAACATATGTTATATATTTATATAAATATATGTTATATATTTATTATGCAATATTTATATAATATATAATACAATATTATTATATAATGTTATATATATTTATATATAATATAGAATAATATTATATAATGTATATTTATATAATATATAACATTATTATATAATATATAACAATATTATATAATATATATTATATAATATATTTATATATAAATATATGTTTATATAATATACAAATGTGTGATATATTTATATATGTATATGCATTTACAAGTATATGTAAATGTATACATATGTCTATACATATGTATACATACACACACACAAATCTATAGTAACCAAAACAGGATGATACTGGCATTAAAACAGACATGGACACATAGACCAATGGAACAGGATAGAGAACTCCAAAATAAATCCATGTATTTACAGCAAACCTCTTTTCAACAAAGTGCCAAGGACACATATTGGGGAAAAGAGAATCTTTTCAATAAATGCTGCTGGGAAAACTGGATATCCACATGCAGAAGAATCTCTCATCTTATACAAAAACAACTCAGACATTTGGATTTAAGACCTAAGTATAAGACCCAAAACTATAAAACAACTGGAGTAAAACACAGGGGAAATGCTTCATTACATTGGTCTGGGCAAGGGTTTTTTGGATAGGACCTCAAAAGCACAGGTAACAAAAGCAAAAACAGACAAATGGGATTACATCAAATGAAAAAGCTTCTGCACAACAAAGGAAACAATCAACAGAGTTAAGAGACAACCTACAGAACAAGAGAAAATATTTGCAACCATGCATCCAACCAAGGGATAATATCTGGTGTTTATGACATAATGGAGTGACTATAGCTAACAACAATGTACCGTATATTTCAAAATAGCTTATAAAAAGGTCTTAAAAGTTATCACCACAAAAAGGTGGTAAAAGTTTGAGGTGATGAACTTGCTAGCTGCCCTGATTTGATCATTATATGATGTCCACATATATTGAAATGTCACATTGTGCCCTAAAAACATGTACAATTATTTTGTGTCAATTGTAAATAAAATGAAAAATAAATAAATTTTTAAAATTTTAAGTTGTGTTTGTTCCTGAAAAGATAGTCACTTAAGATAAGGGCCAAAAAAGGTTTGTTTGAAAAGGGAGAGTGAATATGTCAATGTAAACTCAAAATGAGAGGCCATAAGTAATTTATCTTTCCAATTAGAATCTTGGCTAAATCATCATCATCACAGCACTCCATGTAGAATTTGAAGACTGCCCAGTTATGTGAGCATTTGAATAGGCTAATGTTCACAGAAGAGATAGATCTACCATCTGCTCAGCTGAACTTTAAGCATTTGAATTATTCCTTAATCAGCAACTCACAATACATGCACACTAGGCTCCTGCCATAGCATATAACTGTGAACTTCCAATCACTAAATTTTTAGGACAAGCAAAATTATAAGACATTAGGCTTACTTCTCTTTTAGTATTGTACCACCTCTACTGGATCAACAGGGCACTTAACCATTAATCTAACTATTGAGGACTGCATCTTGGGATCAAACCACACTATCTAAAATTTGTCTTTCTTACCTTCTTAGCCTCTCACATAATTGCCTTCACTGAATTGTGCTATGGCCTTTCCCTTGCCTTAAAAAAAGACATGCTTATAGAAAACAAGTTTCCGAAGTATATTACATTTTTTTCATAAAGTTATTGAGGACATTGTCTATTTAATCACTCCATAGTCTTCATATGTTAATAAGGATGAGAACTATCTTTGAGACTATCTTTGTTTTCCCTGAGGAACAAGTGTATTCCTCCTTCCCCACCCTCAGTACTTTCTCTCATAGGCAATGTAAACATGTAACTCATATCTCTTTGCCTTGGCTACCAGAAAGCTCAGTGTCAACTTCAATGGGCAAGTATGATATTTTAGTAGAACTATAAGATCTGCCTGTTTGTGCCCTTTCCCTTCCCCTTTATATTCTATTGTATTCATATTTGGTATAACTTTAATTTTTAATTTTATTTTATTGTACGGTATGTGTTTTATACACTACATCAAATCTCTGAAAAGCAGAGTACAAATTAAAAAAGACTAGAAGAAGCAGAAAAATAACCATTACTTATTAAACACCTTTAAGGCAAGTATTATGAGCTTATACCCACAGAATTGTCATTCTGGCCTCCATAGACTGTCCACATAACCCTAGAGGTGAGCACACTCTGAGACTGAAAAACTAGATTGCTTAACTCTTCCTATATGTTGATGTTTATAGTTGTAAAGGCATAAGCTGAGCTTTCCTGGCTGACATCTTCATTCAGTAACATTATGGAGCACATACCATTTACAGTGTAAGTATTGCAAAGAATGAGACAGTAGAGTGTTTCAGAACACTCTAGAGCCAGACTGCCTGCACCTGAATCCTGGATCTACCATGAACAAGCTCTGTGATCTTGAGCAAGTTGTTCAGCCTCTCTGTGCTTTATTTTCCTCATCTATGTAATGGACTTAATAATAGTATCTATCTCTTAGGATTATGAAAGTTAAATGGGTTATCTGTAGAAGAGTGCCTAGCAATAGCAGGTGCTCTGTGAACTATTATTATCATTATAAAGAATAAAAAGAAGACTGCTGCTGGCCCCAACACTCTCAATGTCTAGTAGGAAGCCAGACATATAAACAGTTTTTGGTTTTAGGTTTTTGGGGTTTTTTAGTGTCATAAATAAGTACTATAGGAAGTCAAGTATAAACTACCAAGGATACAAAGGATATCATCATTTTTTCTGTGTTTGAGACCCAGCCCATCCAAAAATAATACACTGCCCTTTTATTTACATTCCTGTTGTTTTCTATATGTAGTGTGCATTCAAGATAATTTTCTTCCTCAAATTCCCATCTAACAACATGTGGTGGTTACCATTTTATTGACATTTAATCCCATTGTCCCTATGTAATAGCAACAATTACAGTTTTTTATCTCTGACATTTAGGTTGTCTGAATATTATATGGCTTAAATTGGCACACAAGCTTTAACTGTCTTCAATTGCTGTCTGTCTTTCATTTTTCTGAGTTGAGAACATTTTAGCACCAGAATACACACACTTTTTTACATGTAAGCACACACACACACACACACACACACAGGGAAGCGTACACACAAAGGCAGTGTCTGGGTGCCATAACTGAACTCATCCCTGCCCAGGCAATCTGCTATTTTTTTTTTTATCATTTCAATCGATTACGCAGCAATCAACTGGACTGATCATGTGGCAGCCCGACCAGGTCATTAAGTTGACTGTGATAATCAGATCAGCTGGGAGACATTTCAGTTCCTTTCTCATCTAGAGGTGGCAGGAGTCTCCCATATCCAAAAATTTTGCAACCCCAAGATAAACATCATTGCTTTAAGCCAGTATTTCTTTTTCAGGCCATTCACATATTTTAGATCTAATTGTCATGTTCCCTTTAAGCATCACTTTTTGAAATAAGCACACAGGATATGAAATCAAAACTTGGAATGTAGATGCAACATCTACAGAGACTCTCCTGTTAAATAATGCAGTTGGAAAGAGGCACCACTGAGACAACAAGGCTTCTTGGCTGCTGTATAAAGGGCTGAATTCTGATGATGCTTAATTTCTCAATTCATAATTCCGAAGTCCGTGCAGCAGCTATGTCTAGTTAGCTACGTCTTCATGTCCTGCAGGGTGGTAGGTGCAGCTGGGCAGCAGCAGGCTGCTGGTTCGGGTTGATTGTGTGGCCTGGCCTGAAGAGCCTCCTGGGACCTGCAGTGTTCTGCAAATTAAAGTCGGCCTGGCCTGAAGGTCAGCAGCCATCCCCCAGCAGTCACTGGCCGTCCCAGCCCACTGCCCTTGAGAAATTGGTGCACTGCAAAACATATTTGCTCAGATACAGAGAGAAAGCGATTCTTCACCTAATTACATCCATTTGGCTCTGAACGGATAGATCAGGTCTCTTTGTGGGACGAACAAAGCAAGAAGGAGAGGAATGTTTATTTGTTTCTTAAATCTCTCCAGATTTTTCTATACAGAAGCTGTGTAGCTCAAATAAAATAAAGAATGTATATGCTTTGTGAATTATGCACGCTATATAAATGAGGGAAAGGGAGAGTGAGCAAAGGGTGGAAAGGGTATGCACCGCACTGTAGGTTTGTCTTACACAAATGGCCTCCCTGAATTCCCATCTACAAATAGCTTCCAACCACAAATGCCTTCTCTCTAGTCTCTGCCAAAATAACAGCCATGCTCTATTATTCAAGGGCTTCTCTGAGTGCTGCTGTTACAGTCTTTCTCGGCTCTTTGAAATATCTTTACACATTTGCAGAAAGAGCTGAGTTTTAGCCAAGCATTTCACATGTAAAATACTTAGTTAACTAGGTTAAATCAGTAGACAGAGAAACCCAGAGGAGTGCTCTAGAAGTACCTACGCAGTAGCTTGAGAACCATAAAACACTAGTGTGCCAGACCATGATGGCAGGGTCAATTGACCTTAAGCCTATTTAGGCAAAACTGCAAAGTAGGTAACATTTCTCTTTGGCCAAAGAGGTTTCCAGAGACTCTATCCTCTGCCCCACTTTCAGCTGGTGTCCAGATGAGTTCCTTCATTCTTTGTCTACTCCTTCCCCACCCCCATTCCCACTCCCCCAATTGTGTCCTGTTAGACCATTCACACTAAAATATATGACAGTCCTCTTGGGTTCAGTTATATTGTAATAGAGATCAATATTAAAGAGATGAAGTTCTACACAGAATTTCAGGCCTTGATCATGGATGGATGTAGAGTCATATGAGCCTTTCTGACATCCCTAAACATCCTGCCCTGTTGGAGGCTGCCAATTTCTCTGTCAGTGCTGTGCCCCCAGGATTGTGCCCTCGTGGCTGACGCTTTTTTTGAACAGCCATGAAGAGGGCTGATTTAGAAATTATCTTGAGCATAATATTTGATCCAGGAGCCCTATGGAAACATGATACTGGAGAAATAAGGAGGACGAAGAGCTGAGAGTGAGAGCAAGCTTTCACCCCAATTCCACCAAATTCATCAGAAAAGTGAGGGTGTTTATTACCATCTCTTGACCGCAGAGCACCTTGCAGAAGGCAGTGGAAGCCTGTCTCAGAAAGACTTTCAAATCTTCAGATTAAAGGGATGGTACAGTTTAGGAACAAAGAGATACAAAGCCCTAATGAACAGTATAAAATATTATCACCATTCTAGTTTCTGGTCTTTAAGAGAGAACCGCAGCTTTTCTAGTTATTTTATCTTAATTTTCAAGCAGTCCTAGCTGAATTGTTAATTTATTTCCAAGATCATGTCATTAGTTACAAGGTTAACATTCAAATAAGCAGAGGAGAAGAAAGAAAAACAAACTGGTGGAAGAAAAATGGACCCCCTGACCTTTAGGAAGCATTTGGTTAGAAAAGCACCCTTTCATTCCAGCTGATGGTGTAAACACACAGATGTGGGGAATGGTCTCTTCACTTTCACCCCACAAGTTTAGGGTTTGTCTGACTCTCCCATCCTGGGTTGGGCCAAACATCTGTGGGGCCCTGACATGGAAGTACTGTCTCTTCTGTTAGCCTCACTATATGGAATAGTCACCTTATTCTTGGTGAGTCCTTCGTAAGCCCCTGAAAATAGAGGTTTGTCTTGTTGGAGAGTCATTAATTTGGCCTTAACTTTAAAAAAAGTTGATTCAAACAACAATCTGTACTTATATTCAGTTCAGAAAACTCTATACTAAAAAAGAAAAGCAGGAAAGAAGGAAGAAGGGGAAAAAGGAAGGAAAAAAGCAATGTGGATGTGTGTTATGGACATCCACACAGTATACTTAGTTGAATTGAAGCATATTAACTAATCTTCTCCACCATGTTCTACTGTTGGAGTCATTCCTAGATCATCCAAAGTTGTATTCAATTTTTAAAAGGAGAAAAGAAGGGAAAAAACTAGGCTGACTTTTTAGATTCTATCATTAACTGTGGTAAACGAATGGTTTTTCAGCCCCTAGATAGTAAGGGCACTTCATAATAGAATCCAGCGCCTTTCACCCCTAAATCACTGATTTGAATCCAACCTAGGTCACTATTGACAGAATGTTATTACCTCTAGGTGCTGTCTGGTGGCCCATGTGGAATGAGTTGATGGTCTCTGTCCTGTTCCATGTGGACAGTTGCCCATGTCACCTCATTGTCAGTTTCAAACGAGAAGCCAAGGAGTTAATGGATGTGGCGCCTGAGCCCCCTCACACTGCAAGGTGGTGCCCTCCAGGTCAGAGTGGAGGACACTGGCTGCGATGTGTGAAGCTGGGCCCCGATCTCCCTCATCACTTTCCAGGACATCAATCCATCTCGTTGTTCCACAATCACCTTTGCTAGGGACAAAGAATAAAAAAAAAAACATGGCTGGGATTTTAGCCAGGATTTGTTTTCATTCTTCCTGGCAAGAGAGGCTCCAGCGATGCACTCAGCATATATGAACTTCCAGCTCATGATCCTAATCAGAAAAACTGAAATTGTAACACCACAGCAAAGCCATATGAATATTCAGTTTGCAAACCAAATGTTATTGGATTATGTTTTCTACTTCCTTTGCTGTAATAGATTTTGCTGCAGAATAAAGGATCTGAGTTCAGCCAGAGCCACAAGCACATACTAGAATTTCTATTCAAGAGGACAAAGACATACATATTTGAGAAAGGCCATGTATACTCCATGACTGCACACATGACTCCTACCTGGATGAAACTTTAGAAATCATGTAATTCAAACCCATCTCTTTTTTTTTGTTTTCAATGAGCAAAATGACATCCACACAGGCAAAGCACTTTGTTCAAGGTCACACAGTGGGAAACAACACGATTCATTCCAAAATCCTCTAATCCTGAATTCAGAATTCAGAAGGTCTGCAGTGCTCTTCCACGGAGGCATTTATTTCTTTTCATTTAGCAGGTGTTTGTTGAGCACTTCCTGTGAGCCGGACTTCCAGGACCGTGGGGAGTAGTGGTGATCATGGAGGTGGGGGGATGGATACAAGAAGAAGAAAGCAAAACTTTCCCAGTTCAGCAGGTAGACAGAACCTGGCATAGTGAGATGTCAATAAACAAAAACAAAAGAATGAATGAATGAATGAATGAATGAATGAATGTTTGAAGATAGGGGTTATTTTCTGCTTGGTGTTACCAGAAACATCCCAAGACAAAGATTGGAGTACAAGTAGTTTATTTGGCAGGAGAAGTCAGGAAGCAGTGGTAGAGGAGAGGGAAAGTGAAAGAGGAAGGAGATGAATGGCATACAGAGGACATCAGTGAACACAGATTGCTGCTGAGGGCAACTGGGGCTCAGTCCCACTTGGAACTTCTGAAAGATAGTGAGAAATTCCTCAGGGCCAGAACATCACACAAGGTGAGGATGCTGGGATATATGTTCAGCAACTCCCATTCATCATTGACCAAGGGCTATACATGCAAAGTATTAACCTCCAGCACTCCTGGCCTTCTTATGCGGCAGCAAAGCACACTCCTGCAGCCGCCGACAGCCTCAGTAGGAAGCCATCAGCCTTTTTAGAACATGAGTGTGGAGGGGGTGTGAGCAGGACACCAGTAGCTTCTACTATCAGGATTTGTTATCTTGTTTAAGAATAGATCTACCATTTAGAAGTTATCTTTGCTTATTACTATAAGGAGCAAAGATGGAAGGTTCAGAGAAGACATGTAACATGGGCAGCAATAGCTGTGTGTGCTCAGTACAGGGTCAAGTACAGAAGAAGGTGCTGCTCACATGGCCTGGCTCTCAGCATTGTCAATTTCTTCCCCTTTACATTGGCAACCAGCAATTCAGTGTGATCCTGTCTCCCACCTCTTTGCCTCTCTGCTCTGCTGCCTCCTCTGTAATAGCTCCTTTGCAGAACTTCTTCCTGCAAAAGCCCTTTCCTGCTCCCCTCGCAGCTGCCACCCTCTCCCCCTTATTGTCTTGCTCTCTGAGTGCCCAGAACTGAAGTTTCTCCCTCACACTTTATCCTCCAAATTGTCTTCCTATATTTTCATCTCCTCCCCATATTCACGGTAACAAATTGAAATTTGTCTCTGAATAGCAGCAGACAATAGTTTCTCAAGAGAGTTAGTGAATAAACCAATCACTACATTACTCAGTCAAGATGCTAGCAGTGCACATAGGAGGACAGGCCAGACACTGAACTGAGAATTTCATAGCAACTTTCAGTCCAATTCCTGAAGAAAATTAGACAAACCCCACAGCCTTCAGGAATCAGCTGAGTTCCAATGATGTTTGCTAGTAAAATGAAGTAGAAAGCCCCTTGGAATTCTTGTGACCAAGCACTATGCAATTCCCAGAATCTTCCCCTGGCTTCAATTTCCCTAAAAAACTGTCTCAGTAATGTACACAGTGCAGCAAGATTGCTAAGTGCACAGACATTAAAATAAAGTTCAAGGAGGGAAATCTGCTTCACAGGATGTCAGTGAAAATGAGGAATTGTCTCGTGTTTCCCTCTTGGGCAAACCATCAGGATTTTGGAGGAGAAAGGTCATGCAGAAATGGATGTAAGAATTTTTTACATTCTTTTCTTTTGCGGTGGGGGTAAGGGACTCCCAATAGTTAAAAAGCGCCTATTGTGTGTAAGGAGATATTCCAGGTGCTTTACATATTAACTCATTTAATCTTAATAAAAACTTACAGATAATAAGTGGCAATATTTATTGAAGCAGTATTCTGGACACAATGCTAACCTTACTTCAGTATACAATCTTGCTCAATTCTCACAATACCATGTAAGATAGGTACAATTATTCTCTTCATTTACTCATGCATAAAGTGAGGATTTGTTACGGTCTATAATCATCCCAAAATTACACATCTCACTTGGAACCACTGGTTCAGGGATCCACATGATTGTCTGACCGACTCTGTAAGCCATTCAGTTTCTACTGTATCTCTACTGTCATGTGGGCAGCCCCGTGATCTTTCACCCAGGAATCTTCTCTACCTCATGACCAGGTGCCACCAGTGTCATGAGGTAAGGGAGAATTTGGTTACCTTCAGAGAAATCCACTTTAGAAAGTTTGGGACATAGACCACCAAAGACCTTGTTTCTTTTTTTTTTTTTTTTTTTTTTTTTTTTTTTTTTTTTTGAGACGGAGTCTCGCTCTGTCGCCCAGGCTGGAGTGCAGTGGCCGGATCTCAGCTCACTGCAAGCTCTGCCTCCCGGGTTTACACCATTCTCCTGCCTCAGCCTCCTGAGTAGCTGGGACTACAGGCACCTGCCACCTCGCCCAGCTAGTTTTTTTGTATTTTTTAGTGGAGACGGGGTTTCACCGTGTTAGCCAGGATGGTCTTGATCTCCTGACCTCGCGATCCGCCCGCCTCAGCCTCCCAAAGTGCTAGGATTACAGGCTTGAGCCACCGCGCCCGGCCGACCTTGTTTCTTTATTAATCCATGGATCTGGCATCCATGAATATCCAAGGCTTGAGATTTTACACACCAGAAAGTCACTTCTGGTCTTCATTATCACTTTTGCAATTCCACGAAGGTCAAGTCAGTGAGAAGAAGTATTTTCCTCTACTTCTGCAAACCACAGTCTTCTGCTGGAGGCAGGATGAGATCTGCAGAATCCGCAGAAGTAGCTTTGTGCATAGCTCTTAATACCGGGCCCAAGTCTGCAGGGACTGTGAAATGAGAGCAGCGCAAGAAGGCACAAGAGGAGGCCCAAGATGCACAGGTAGCTCAGGAGAGACATAAACATTTCTCACCTGAGGGACAGATGGCTAAGGCGGTTTTGTGTTGACCCTGAGAAAGCCCCAGCTCTAATCAACAGAGCCCACAAATGCTGTAATAGTATAGCGAACAACTTGGAAAATAAGTTGGGTCCAAAACTCAAAAACAAAGCTTTCTGGATGCTTGCTAGTCTCACGACCTCAACCATGGTGGTAATTGAAAGCCCACAGCCCTAGCCATCTGAACCATTCTCTGCTTTTAATTTAAAGCATGTGCAAAGTTCAAATTACAATCTGGATAGGCCTCAAAAGGTGATTTGGACTTGCATTTCCCAAGGACACAGCATTGCTAGTAAAAATTATCAGGGCTGTCCATGAAAGCCAACGTAACCATCATCTATGGCACACAACTTCCTTAATAGCAGATTTCGAGCTTCCATTTGGGATGATGAGAATATGTCTTCTGCTGACCACACCCCCAGAGCAGGCACGCATAGAGCAGAGCTCCCACTGTAGACTGAGGGTTCACCAGTGGGTCCATCAACAGCACCTCCTCCCCAGCAGCCGCCAGGTTCCACATGCAAAGCAGGGAGCGGGAAGGGTGGGGAGCAACCACCCCAGCATGTGGTGAAGAGGCACCTGAGGGGTCACAGAATTGGGAGGCAAATGGTGGGAGGTGGATGATTTCACCTCTCATTTGCAATATGTGGGTGATGTACAGGGCTCCAGTGAGGATTAAACAAGAGAGTGGATGGAAAGTTGTCTAGCATGGCATATGGCACTTGGTATACAACAAATACATGTTTATTAAGAGCATATTTGCATTACCAAAGAAAAATTTTATATGATAATCATAATCACAATGCTTTATATTCATGCACCATTTCTCATTTCATAAAACAGTTCTGAATATTTGAACTCCAATCTTTGCAACGGTCTTCAGGGTGGGTATTAACATGATTACTATTTTACAGATGAGGAAACAGAAGCTCAAGGTGGCAGGCACCGTGACTTGCCCAAGGCCACACATGGAGAAAGCCCAGGTACTTCTGAGTCTACCCTGCAGGGGAATCAATCATACATTCCTTGGCTTACTACTGTCATGACTGGAAACAGTACCATGTGACCTCTCATTGTCAAAGCAAGAATGCAATGGGCAGTCACCACCTTCCCAAGTGCCACAAATTTGCCTTGCAGAGAAAGCAGAGTTAAGTGAGAACAATGATGAAGTTAGAACAAAGGCATTCGCTAGAACTCAGCCTTCTGGCTTTTTCTTCTACTCTCAATCCCTACATAGCAGTAAAGATGACTGACCCTGACACTCACCTCACTGGCCTTCCGTTTACTCCCAGAGACAACCCAGCTCGTTATCTGAACACCCACACCTCTTCCTTCAATATCCAGGCTAGGGGAAAAAAAAAAAAAAAAGCTTCAGAAAATAGTTCATCTGCTAATCCAACCCTCTCCCCACTTTCTAGAAGTCAGCAAAGCCTGCAAATTTCTCCAAGAGCCTATTCCCATCTTTAATTTTCCTAGTGTTTTCCTGGCTGTGCCACAGGCAGACAAGGTTGGGGATAAGGGTCAGGGATGAACAGAGCCTCCGGTCATTATCCCAGACCACAGTACTCAGCTCGGTCACCGCCTCTAGTCGTGCACATATTTTAAAGCCGAGGCTCTTTCATCCATTTGACCTTTCTGTTCCCATCAACCTCGGACCATTACCATGCCTGGCCACACGTTTACGGAGGAGGGAAACAGGAACCTCTTTTGTCTGTCTGCTTTATCAACCACAGTCACAAAAAAGTCTACTCCTAACAAAGATGTTCTCTGTACCCTTCACCTGGCACATAATGCTGGCAAGAAAAAGTGAGAAAGGAAATGGTGAGAAAGGAAAAAACACAGCTGAAAGAGGCAGCCGCCAAACGAACGCCATGCCACTTTCCCTTTCTGGCTCCTTACTGCAGGCCGCCCTGTAATGGTTGACAACACACACAAAGAGGTACACATTGTTTCTGGGGCTAAACATTAAAACAAAGGCAGTCCAAAGCTGGTTAATTCTTTGAATGAGACAAACATAAATGGCGCATGGATGTGCAGTAAGGTGTAAAAAAGGAAGTGAGATGCATTAGAACCAAGAGTGCATAATGTATTATCAACAGCTCTGCGGCTTTGATGGGCGAAGGCTTTTATACAGACGCCGTATTGATAGGTATTTCAACCAGCAGTAAAAAACCGTTCTTGACATTCATCTATAGGGAAAAATATCCATGTACTCTTGGCTGTAGGACCAATTAGTCTGTGAAAGCAGCGGGGTGGGGGGACAGAATATAAATGCAGGATGCATCCGCACTTGATTACTCTAATGAAATGTCCATTGATTCCTATAGATTAATGTGAGAAGAACAGCAGCTGCAGAGTGGCTAACACCTCCAGGTCAGCGGCTGTGTGTGAGGGTGTGCGTGTGTGCATGTGTGTGTGCACACCCCCACAAGTCTTATGCCTTAGAGAAGAGAGAAATTCGAAGAGAAGGGTGTGTATGGGTAGGTGAGACTGATTGTACCGGACAGAATCAAGGAAAGGAAGGGTCTTGTTCCTTTTGAGGAGGGGAGAACGAGGAGTGACTGTGTGTGTCACTGGACAATAGGAACCTAGCTCGGCTACTTTCTGGGACAGGGGATGCGAGCTCCACTTCCCTCCCCTCTGCCCTCTTTCCCACCCACATTTGACTTTGCTGTAAGGGGGACAGAGAGTTCACAGGTCACCTAGTTTGGTTCCATTAATTTCATATGGCCTTTAATCACCCAGAGCAAATGTGGAGTTCAAAGATGGCTCTCGGCCAACTCACTGGTGCTCACCCTCCACCCCAGTGCTGAAATCCTGCTGCTTGCCCAAGCCAATATTATGCCTTGGGTAAATGTGCCAAACTACATAATAAATACATCTGCCAAGCTCAAAGGACCCAACCCCTCCCCGGGTAATTACTGGAGCACTATTCTACCCCTCCCGGACTTGGCATCAATTTAAATTCTAGATCGCAAGAGCAAGAATGTTTAAAGGGTGCTTACCTCATCACGAAGCAAACAGCTCTCCGATGGCTACAAAATCTCCTTTAGTAAATGCTATCTTTACCGCCTTGCAACAAAAGGTCTGAGGTCTGCTCAGTGTTTTACCTAAAATCTCCCCTGGCAGTATCAGTGCACAAAAAAATTTACATAAAAATTTCAATTTGCTAGTATGTCTTTGCCCCACCTGGTTCACAACAATGTCTACTTACAGAAAAGGGAGTAGTGGAAAAGTCTGAGAACCAGGAGACCTCTGTGCCTGCAAGCATTCAGCAGCTTCGGAGGTGCTCTGAGAAAAACCAAATCTGCTGCATATTCCCCAAAAATGATTTTGAGGTTTCCGGACACACTCACAAGGTTATCTGCAGAACAGCAAAGATAGAAAAACTAGTGAGAAGCAGTCACCCTGGCAATCTTTTCACACCCAGAGAGGAACTTCTCCAGCAAGAGAATTCAAGAACCAGTGAAGATGAGTCACATCTAAGCCCGGTAAGTTAGGAACTAGCAGGTTCAGTGTTCACAGTCATGTTCTTCTGGCTTCTTTAGAGGACTTGAAAGGCTAGTCAGAACATGCTGATCACTCTTATTTCTGTTTCTCTGAATCCTTATTTGTTAAAGATAAGAAGAAAAGAGACTCTTCACTGGGGAGCTAAGAAAATGAATGACCAGGGCAGAATGCATCAGCAAAGCTGCTAGTTCAGTACCAAGCATGGATAGTTCCTGCATATTTTACCACAAAATGTATATGTTCAACATCTGTATAATTGCTCAGTTTATTATATTAACTTGGTTTTAGGTATGGTCGGACACAGATCCTTGAACTGGAATTTTATGGAGAGAGAGAGAGAATAAGTAGATGCCAAAACTCTATGTGTGCACCAAATCTGATTGATTAATGTATAGATAGACGCCTAGTTTAAAAAAAAAAAAAAAAAAAACAGTCTTGTTCTGTCACCCGGGCTGGAGTGCAGTGGCACTATCTCAGCTCACAGAAATCTTCGCCTCCCAGGTTCAAGCAGTACTTGTGCCTCAGCCTCCTGAGTAGCTGGGATATTCGTTTTTTGTTTTTTTGTTGTTTGTTTTTTGTAGAGACGTTGTTTCACCATGTTATCCAGGCTGGTCTTGAACTCCTGGCCTCAAGTGATCTGCCTGCCTCTGCCTCCCAAAGTGCTGGGATTATAGGCGTGAGCCACTGCACCCGGTTTAGATGCATAATTTTAAATGCAAATAGGCTATAGTCATCTTCTGATTGCTCTCCAGCTAAGACGAGTCTTTCCAGTTTTCCAAGTCTCCTTCACCTGTTGGCACCATATAAGTCTGTGTTTTAAGGAGTACAGGCCTAACGCTCTTTTTTTATTGAGAAGCTGCAGAACTCTAACCGGTGGTTCAATAAATTGTATTACATCCCCCTCGCACTGAATGCCCTACATGCTATGGCTTTCCATGTGTAATTGCAAGCTGTTATTAGCCCTGAGCTGTGTCCGTTACTGGCCACACTCTTGCTGAGCGGTCAATTTCTTCCCCTGCCATTTCCTTTGCTCACACCATGCTGACCACGTTGGCCAGAGGCGGCCCGAGGTTTATAGTGCAGCATTGATTTTTCTTTTCTCTCAATACTGACAGAATCATAGATCCAAGGCAAATAAAGAAATGCATTCTGGGGTGATGAAATGTCTTTCATTCAGGCTGGATTGAATCAAAGCCCATCACAGAAATGTAGGGCTCCGAAATGCTAGAGAAGCTCATGCCTCAAATTGTGGAAAAATAAATTTTATGTTTTCTCCACTTTCCTTCGGATTCGTAAATCATTGGGGACACAGATAGTCCAACCAGTGACCAAACTTGGGAAATGGGGGCATTGTAAACGAAGAGTCTCTGTTACCACTTTCATTAATTAGGTTATTGTCTGTAATTCTGTTTTGAAGGATAGTCATTTATTAGCTTAAGTAACACCCAGAGTCTTCCACAGAACTATCCTACTATAAAAATATTGACTGAGGCTCAGCCTTTGCTAAGAAATGCAAGATAGCAATTCACATAGATTTGTGAAATTCAAGCTCGTTGCCTATTACTGAGGGGCAACAATGACTGACTGCAATAAATTGAGGCAATCTTCTTTCAAATAACTCAAGTTGACACTTGGTGAAGTGTAAATATGACCTTCACTAATTAATTTGGTGATATTCATACCTTGTTTATAGACATTAATCCGAGTTTGATCTTTAGCACACACCAGACTATATGCTCAGAGAGACGGTAAGATATTCAATGGAAAGACTCCTAGAGCAGGAAGTCAGGACATCTGAATTTTCATCTTTGCTCTTTTCTATTAACAACAAACCGTTAGCCTGAACACATTACTGTACCTCTCCTGGCTTTGTTACTTCATCTGCAAAATAAAGATGGTAATATTGACTATGGGTGGTTTTGGTGGTTCAATGGAGTGATGTATGGGAAGTGACTGGTACAGAGCCTGGCACATGTCGTTCATTTGTGCCTTGTGTGTGGCTGAGTGCTAACTACGTGTAGGCAACAAGGTAGACACTAACCATATAACAGTAAACAAAGCTGACTCCTGCCTTTGTGGAGACTGTAGGCTGGTGGACATCACACTCATATAAGGTGCTCAAAATGACTGCTAGATTATGATTATTATTATTAGTTGTAGTGGTGAGTTTTATAAATGAAGGAGGTGGGATGCATGAACTTAGGTCCTTTCCAGCTCTCAGGCCCTATAATCCATGATCAATAATAACTATCTGTGTGTGTATATTTGCATGCGTATCTGATTATATGTATAATTAGTATGCAGAAATGGTTTGCACTTAAGCAGATCTATCTGCCAAATGGCTCATTCTCGATGTCCAAGTTTGGGACCATTCAAAACTCATGTGTATATTTATTTGTTTTCCATTCTGCCTAATTCAAAAACAAAAATAGTGCTTCATTTAAAATGCAAATTGAAGTTTCCCAGAATGCACAAAATATAACCCACATTATTTTAATCCATCTGAACATTAAATCCAGGTCCCCAAAACCTGA
This sequence comes from Theropithecus gelada, assembly GCF_003255815.1. Lineage (NCBI taxonomy): Eukaryota > Metazoa > Chordata > Mammalia > Primates > Cercopithecidae > Theropithecus > Theropithecus gelada. The sequence continues at coordinate 28,262,223 of NC_037674.1, read as the reverse complement.
AAATATTACAAGTATAGCCATTAAGTTTGACTATTAAAGGCATGTAGAGATATCAAGTATCATCTGTGGTTTCTGGTGATCTTAAAGACTAGACACCTTTCTATGATATTTAAGGTTTTTTTCTTGACCCAATCAACATCTTGTAGACATTTAAGTTTTAGGGAGAAGAAACTTTATGTTATTTTAGATTTATCCCAGGTGGCTGGCACATAATAGGTGCTTTATCAATGTGCATCAACCAGTCAATGAATGTCCCAATCAGTCAGGCAGTCAGGCTCTGTTTTAGGTCCTGGAAAAATCTCTATAATTCCTTGGGCTTTGGAAAACATGAATGCAGGAACCCATGGGAGAGGAGAAATTCCATAAGTCAGAAATGCCTGGTATCTTCTCTCTGTACCAACTGGGAATAAAGAAGGAAGCAAGGCTTTTCATCTTTGCTTCTGACTGACTCTGTGTCTCAAATTGTCCTCTAGGAAGAATGGCCTCTTTATTTTGTTTGGTTTTTAAATATCAAAGGAATATCTATTTCAATGTTTATTGACACATACGCTGGTTTTGAACAGCCTTTACCATTTTTCTGAATTTGGACAGTGACAGGTCACCCCTTTGAACATCTATTTGATTTTCTACATGTAACATAATTCTAATGACTGAAGTAGAATTATAAGCTTAAATTGCAATGCTTATAAAATGCTAATATGTATAAAATGCACCTCTTCTGTTTTTCAGATGATCTAGTCAATTATAAAAGCCATTACTCACACAAGGTACATACGGCAATTTAGCACTGTTCTTAATTCCAGACTCTACTATTCTTAGGTAATTTATGTAAAGTATATGTTATAATCACTTAAGCCAGGAAATACTCTGCTCAGTTCTACCTTTGGTCCTGAGGAATGTGCATTCAACAAGCATTTTCTAAGCACCCCAGGACATGACAGGGTCTGGATCTCTGCCTTCCTGGAGATCCCTGGGGAAACAAACCCAGCAAAAGTTCAAGATTCAGCCAATGGGGGCCATGATAGAGGACGTGCCCAAGAATGTGGAGGCCTAAGGTACAGTTTGCATCTGGAGTGAGAGGCATGGGCCAGAAAAGGCTTCCCAGGCATTTCTGAGATGAGATTTGAAGGAAGAATAGTACCAAGGGGCAACAGAACTTGAAGCAATCTGCAAAGGAGGAGGAAGAGTCCACAGGAGTCAAGGGAATATGTTCCTTGATTTCAAGATGAGTATTCTTTTGTATTCATGCCCTAGAACGTCCCAGAGCTGCTCAGAAGAACATTCAAAAATGTTACAGTGCTGGGAGGGGGAACATTCCAGGCCACGAGATGGGAGTGTGTGAAAGAAAAGACCACACATCTTGTGATTTCTGCTGCTCAACACAGCAGGAATCTATGAGTGGGTCCCTCCAACACTTCCACATGTGGAGAGTTGCTCACCCACAGTTCAGAATCTCAGGGGTCCACGTCCCTACAAGTGTTTCCCCACAGACCCAGCCTCACCCAGCAGGCTCTCGGAATTGTGGCAATGGCCTTGTGGGGCATCTGAAAAGACAAGACCCATCTGTGACTGCTCAGGGTGAATGAGACTCAAGTGGGCGCAACAAGGCTCAGCTTCCATCCACCTCAATGGTCGGGGCTGGGAATGGGATGAAGGGAACAAGGCAGAGAGAGATAAAGTCAGCTTTGGTAAGGAGAGAAAGACAGACCTAGAGTCAACCTGAAGTCAGGAGGGCAAAGAAAATTCACCCTGAAAACTTACCCTGTCGACTCCCAGGAGCGGTCTAACAGTGCACGTTTATCACTCACCTTAATTCAAATCAATTCTGATTTGCGAGAACATCAGCTGTTTGAAGAGATAGGTGACTTCGCCGATACATTCTTGCTTATCTTTCTCACTGACTAAATTAGTAAATTTAACTACAACAGGAAGAAAAAAACTTCAGGGATTTGGCAAGTAAAAAATATTTGGGTGGATCAAAAGATTTGAATGAAATATTCATTTTGTGTGTGTGTGTGTGTGTCTAAGGCTGCACAGATAAAGTATTTTCCGACTCTACAGGAAACTTCAAGTCATCTAAGGCATGAATCATGCCGGCATATTAGGTGCCAAAAACCAGTGCAAAACATTAAAAGTATATGAAGGATTGTTATTAATATTATTATGATAATACAGTAACTATTTAGGAGCAAGATGGATTTAAATTTTTTAATTGCATGGGATTGTTCTTGCACTGGTCCCTTTTAGAAATTTTCAGAGTTAAGAACTTCCCAGACACTACCCAGTATCTGGAAGGGCAAACACACTCTGCTTTGGGTAAATTCATATGAATCTTAACAGACTCAATGATCTCCCCAGGATCAAAGGAGAACATTTAAGAAAAGAGCATCTGGGCCAGGAGGAGTGGTGGCTCCACCTGTAATCCCAACACTTTGGGAGGCCAAGCCGGGCGGATCATGAGGTCAGGAGCTCAAGACCAGCCTGACCAATATAGTGAAACCCGGTCTCTACTAAAAATCAAAAAAATTAGCTGGGCCTGGTGGTGGGTGCCTGTAATCTCAGCTGAGGCTGAGGCAGGAGAATCACTTGAACCCGGGAGGCAGAGGTTGCAATGAGTCCAGGTCACGCCACTGCACTCCAGCCTGGGCGACAGTATGAGACTCCATCTCAAAAAAAAAAGAAAGAAAGGAAGGAAAGGAAAAGAAAAGAAAAGAGCATCTGGTGCCTTCTTCTGGAATCAGGAATTCTACATACAGGTAAAACCAAGCCTTGAGGGACAGACTAGTGTGGAAATGATTTGTTTACTGCGATATTCCCAATACCTGAAACAGTGCCTGGCACATCAGAGCTACTCAATAACTATCTGTTGAATGAATAAATGATTAATGAGTGAATTAATTAATTACTGAATGAATGAACGAACGAACAAACGCCTTGTTTCTGATAAACTCATACCAAACCCTTTTGGCGTTACATCACAAGCATGAAACACTGGACAGCTCCCTCATGACTGCTGTGGCGTTTCCTCTGCCTCCAACACTGTCTTTCCGGATTTCCACCTTCTCATTCAGGTTTCTGCTGATTACCATCTCCTACGAGTTGCCCTCCCTGAACACAATATCAGAGTGGGAAAATACACCATCCCACATATTTGTGGGATTTGCCAGCTATATCCTTCTCCTATATTACCTTCTTCAGAGTAATTATGACTCTCATAAAATACATTAGTATGATATATTAATTTTCTATGGCCGCTGTAACAATTACCACAATCTTAGTGGCTTAAAACAACACAAATTTATGATCTTATAGCTCTGTAGTTCAGCAGTCTGATACGGGTCTCACCGGGATAAAATCAAGGTGTCTGCAGGGGCTGCGTTCCTTTCTGGAGACCTTAGAGGAGAATCTGGCTCTAAGCTTTTTCCAGCTGCTAGAGCCCACCCACATTCTTTAGTGCATGACTCCCTTCCTCCAACTTCAATGCGAGCAACATTCACTTTCTCAGACCATTCTTCCCTAGTCATATCTCCCTCCAACCACAGCCAAGAAACATTCCTGCCTTTAAGGATCTCTGTGATTAGATTGAGTCCACCAGGAAAATCCTTGATAATCTCCACCATCTCAAGGTCCTTAATTTAATCACAATTGCCAAATCTCTCTTGCCATGCGAGTTTACGTATTCACAAGCACCAGGAATTAGGATGTGGACATCTTTAGGGGCCATGATTCTGCCTACTGTATATGACAATAACTGTTTTCTTGTTTATTGTCTGATCCCAACAGGCTATAAATGCCAGGACAGTCAGGACTTTGCCTTATTTGCCATTTATTGTATCAGCAGCACCTACAACCAGGCCCAGCACATTTTTGGCACTTCATAAATATTTGTGGAGTGAACACATAGATGAATGATCCCCTGGGTATGACATAGATTGTTTAGTCTGGTCTTTTGCTGCCTCACAATTTTCAACCAGCTATAAACTATTGATGATCCACCTAAGCCATCCTCTGTATACTTACAAGAAGAGTGCCATAATTACTCAATTCTTCAAGACCTAATATAGGGCAAGAACCTTTTTGTTAATGTTTGAATGTCTCATATTCATTTATTTACTCTTAATGAAAAAGCAGTTTCAGAAATTATCAGACTCAAACTTTACTAGCATCCCCTTTCCTTTAGGAATTTCATGCTATCTAGAATAAGACTGGTTTGAGCAAGATTGTACATACATTGTGAGAGATGGGAAGATTTACATCTAGAACTCTTTCTTTCCAGTTACATAGCCTATGTAATTTGGTGCAAAGGAAGACAGATTAATAAATTGAAGTACTTGCAGCCCACTGAGGGCACTGTGGTATCATACAAAGGACATCAGAGCCAAAGAGGCCTCAGTTGGAGTCCTGGCTCCACACTTTCTAATTGTCTACTTCTGAACAAGCTCCTTAATTACTAGCTTCAGCCCTCTAATCCACAAAAATGGGGAAAACAGTGCTTTTCAGGGATTAGGTAAGAAGAGGTCAAGTATGTGTGTGGTACACATCAAGTACCGGCTAAATATTAGTTCCTATTTCCTCCGCTTCACGGATCTCATATCCTAAAATATTGGAGTATGTGGGGAGGGAAGCTAATAACACACAGAAATAGGACAAGAACAGTTGGGTAGAACTGAGGAATGAGAGCTTGCTGGCAGCAGAGCTCACTGTTTCAAAGATGAAAATAATAATGCATCACCTGGTTATTAATATCCAAGGAAAACATGCTGGTTTTTCTTCTCAATGAGGTAGAGGAGGAGAACTTCAGCCTGACTTTCAAGTCTTCCATCAGCTAACCTTTTCTAATTCCATTGAACATGTGCTTACCTTCCTGCCACAGGGAGAATTCAGAACAATTGCCCATCAGAACAAATGAAACACTGAAATGATTCAATGTTTGTTGAAAGATTCATTGCATGATACTATACATGGATTGTTATTCCAGTATAACCAGCTAGAAAATAAAGAGTTGAAGCATCTGCCCACTCACCACATTAAAAAATAAAAGCCCTAATTCATCTCTGAGGGAAAAAATTAGAAGAACTATTATTTTGGTGTTTCCTTAATATCATTCATAAATGTCTCCCATCCAAAATTTTCTATTTACTCCTTCCTATCCCAATCTCAACTATCGCTCAAGGCCCAGCTCAAATTCATTTATTAAGCTTTTCCTGATTTTTCTTATTTCCCAATTTTTAGAATTTGTTATCTCTACCACTGATTTGCAAATTTGGTTGATCATCAGAATCCCCTGGTTAAGGATAAGCTAGGTTATACTACACCAACAAACACTCCAATATTTCAGTGCTTTAACACAGCACAGTCTGTTACTGATGCAAAGGCCACTGCAGGTCTGGGAAACTTACCAGCACCATTTTGTTTCATGCGATGACTCAGAGACCCAGGCTAATGAAGACTCTACCATTCAATATCTGAACTATCTGGAATATGTGGACCTCCATGACTGACACAGTAATAGAAGAAAATGCTGAATCATCTGGCACTGTCAATTAAATGCTTCAACCCAGAAGTGACATATGTAATTCCTGTTCTTGACCCACTAGCCAGAACCAGTCACACGACGCACCCAACTGGAAGTGACTGGGGAAGTATAGCTTTCCCAAGTGGTGAGAAGAAAAGAACAGGATACAGATGAGTCTCCACCACACCTAAAGTTCTTTTTAAATGTATAGAGTTAGAGTTCCAGGAATACAACACAGACCCACTGAATCCCACAAATCTCACTTTGAGAGCTGGCTTTGAAGAGTCTTCATTCACATCACTCATTCTAATGTACCCTTTATTACCCAGCATTTTATCTTTTCATGTTCATATATGCAAGTTCCCTAAGGATAAGGACTATGCCTTCATTTTAATTCAGAAAATATTCATTAGTCATACACCAGAGAACCTGAACCTGACATTGAAGCTTGAACCAACATTGAACCTGAACTTGAATGTTGGCTTGGAATTCAAAAAACATACCCATTTCTGCCATGAGTAAGTCACTGGTAAAAAACTTTTTTTATTTTTAATTGAGATGGAATTCAAATACCATGCAATTCATTTTTAAAGTACAAAATTCAATGGCTTTTGGTATATTCACAAGGTTGTGCAACCATCACCACTACCTAATTCTAAAATGTTTTAATCACCCCTAAAAAGAAATTCCATAGCTATTAATGGTCACTTCCCATATCCCCTCTCCCAGTCCCTGGCAATCACTAACCTACCTACTTTCTGTCTCTATGGATTTGCCTATTCTGAACATTTCATATAAATGTAATCAAACAAAGTGTGGTCTTTTATGTATGGTTTCTTTTATATAGCATAACTTTTTCAAGGTTCATCCATGTTAAAGCATGTATCAGTACTTTATTCCTTATTAAATATTATCCCATTGTACAGATATACCACAATTTATTTACCGATTCATCCATTGATGGTCATTTGGGTCATTTCCACTTTTGGGCTATTATAGATAATGCTTCTAGGAGCATGTAGGCATGTGTCAGTTTTTGTGTGAACAAAGATGTTTTTAGTTTTCTTGGGCATGTACTTAGAAGTGGAATTTCTGGGTCATATGGCAACTCTATGTTTCACAGCACTTTTTAAAATCGATATATAATAGTTGTACATAATTTGGGGGTACATGTATTTTCAGACCTTTATATAATGTGTTGTGATCAAGTCAGGGTATTTAAGATACTCATCACCTCAAAAGCATTTATTTTTCTTTGCGTTGGGAGCGTTACAATTTTTCTCTTCTAGCTATTTTGAAATATACAATGTTATTGTTAATTACAATTTTCCTACTGTACTATTAAATAATATTATTTCTTCCAACTAACTGTATTTCTGTACACCTTAACCAACATACCTTGATCCCTGCTACCCCAATCCCTTCCCAGCTCCTGGTAACCACCATTCTACCCTCTGCCTCCATGAGATTCACATTTTTAGCTCCTGCATGTAAGTGGGAACATGCAATATTTGTCTTTCTGTACCTGGCTTATTTTGCTTAACATAAGGACCTTCAGTTCCATTCATGTTGCTGCAAATGACAATATTTCATTTTTTTATGGCTGAATAGTAGTAGTCCATTGTGTATATACACCACGTTTTCTTCCATTCATCTGTTAATGGACACTTACATTGGTTGCATATATTGGTTACTGTGAATAATGCTTCAATAAACATGGAAGTGTAGATATCTGTTTGATATAGTGATTTCCTTTCTTTTGGATAAATACCCAGTGGGATTGCTGGATGATATGGTAGTTCTTTTTTTTTTTTTTTTTTTTTTTTTGAGGAACCTCTATACTGTTGTTCATGGTGGCTATACTACTTTAGGCTCCCACCAACAGTGTATGAGTGTTCCTTTTCTCTGCATCCTTGCCAACATTTGGTGTATTCCAGGTTTTTGTGGGGGTTTTTTGTCTGTTTGATAATAGCCATTCTAACTAGGGTAAGATGATATCCCATTATGGTTTTGCTTTGCATGTCCCTAATGATTAGGGATGTTGAGCGTTTTGTATATACCTGTTGGCCATTTGTATATCTTCTTTTGAGAAATGCCTACTCAGGTCCTTTGCCCATTTTTCAGTCAGATTATTTGGTATTTTTTGCCATGGAGTTGTTCAAATTCCTTATAGAACTTTGTTAAGTTTACTTATTTATCTGTAAAATGTGGTAAGCAGTCCCCCACCCTGTGAGCCCCAAGAGGCTCAAATATAAAAATAAGAATCAAATATAAAAAGATCAAATATTTTGTAAACATTAAATGCTAATGAGCTCTAGGTATTATCATCATGCTTCAAATGCACTAAGCACAACTTCTTACCCATAGTAGGTGCTCAGTGAAGATATGTATGCTGGTTGATTTGTGTAATTTTCAAACGAAAAGAAAAGAAACAGATTATTAAGTGGTATTAAATACTGAGCATTGTTCCTAACAAGAAGAAGCACGTTACTCAGTGAATACCATAAGTCTGCATTTGATTTGTTTTCCTGAAGCAAAACAATGAATGTGTTGTCAAAATGAAATAAAATTGGCCTGGTGTCTTTAATGGGTTTCCATACGGTCAATCTATTTCTTTAGACAAACTCAGGAGTGAATAGCCTGTGTGTACAACAATGGTGTCCACCAGGAACATGCAATATTTGGAAAAACTGCTCCACCTTAGTTCCTTTGAAGAAGGGCTCTGCCAAGTCTTTTTTTTTTTTTTTTTTTTTTTTTTTTTTCAGGAGTTAAATGTAGTCACAACCCTCCCCACAACTCTAAGGAGGAAGCAACATTTTTTCACTAAACTGAAAATTGGCATCCATTCATAGAAGACATGTCACTAACATTTCGATAGCATGTTCATTCAGGTGTTCTGTCTAAATTGAGACTTTTAGGCACTAATAATAATTAACTACATTCTTAGCAATGAAAAAAGTCTTAAATGCCTATTTACTTAATGGTCCCCTAGGGTGTCTTTGTTTTGAATGGGATAAAAAAAAATCTTAGCTGCAAAATAAGCAGGTGATTCTAATCAATAAAGCCAGAGGACTATATTGATTACAAGAACTCCATTCTTTAGTCATTAACCCTGTGAATTCTCTACCATTGCTGGGTAAAACTATTTCCAAACATTAGAACATAGAAAAGCTCATTGAGAAACTGGAATCTCATTTTGCTTTCCTGCCTTCCATTTAGCCTACAGGACCCATTCTAAGGAATCCGTTCCACAGGCTGCACATGCAGGAAGACGCCTCTGATGACCTTCTCCCAGCAGGGTGTGTGCTTGGGGATCTTTGGACTTTTTCTCCATTGGTAGTGATGGATTTTGTGATCAAGCATTAAGCCTAGTCCAGGAATTTATTTTGCAGGAACAGGAAGCTTCCTCTCCTCTTTGGTGATTGCCAACATTTCTGCATTTTAGGGTACTGGGATGAGAAACAACATTGATTTTTTAGTGAGACACCAGTAGTTAAAACAACTTGAACTATGTACAGCAGGCTGGATCCCACAACCTGGCCTGAATTTCAAAGTTTAAGTTCATTGATACAGGCTGTAAGTGAACTAAGGCTAGTTTACATTCACTGCTTTTCTCTGAAATCCCATAGCACCTCATGATAAGTGGTGACACAGTGTAGACATACCCCACCAAAAATCAGGGGCTCTGGGTTTAAGTCCTAACTCTCTCATTACACCAGGCAAGTCATTTCATCCTTCAGGGCTTGTGTTCTCACCTATAAAATTATGGAGTTGGACCGATCTGTGCATCTCAAGTTTTCATGGGAATATGATTTAAATGTAGATTCTGATTCAGTGAGTATAAAGCAGGGCTTAAAATTCCACCCAGATGAGGCTGAAGCTTCTGGTTCATAGGCACATTTTGAGAGGCAGAGACCAAATTATATCTGAGGTTCCCTCACCCTGACACCACGTCTCTATGACCTGCATGTCTCTGATGGTGTCAATCCATTTCCACCTTGTGCTGTGGATATTTCTGTAACTCCCTAATTAAACTGCAAGCTCTAATGGTGAAATATTTTTTTTCTTGAACTCTGGGTCTTCTTTGCATCCCATAGGCTACACAATGTTTGGCATAAAAAGGTGTTCAATAAATATTTCCTAATGAACGTATGGATAAGGAGACCTGGTATCTTTGCTAATTCCAAGCACATTCTATTTAGAATCAGAGTTGGAAGGATGATTTGACACCATCCAATCTAACATTCTCATTTTATCCACAAGTCTAAGATCTAAATCACTGAGGATGACATAGTTTACAACATGACCAAAACCAATCCCCACATTCTTCCTCCAAAGTCTACACTCATACAGCACAGCATCTTCCATACACCTCCGTATCACCTGATAGTCATATTTCACTAGGGGCTTAATCCAGAGAATGTAAAAAAGTTTAACTCCAGTTGGACCATAATATGTAAAACCTATCTTGCATCTTTTGTCACCCAAAAGAAAGTGACAGGGAGGTTTAGGGAAAAAGTTGAGATCAAAGTTGAGATTAAAAAAATGAGGTTGGTAGGGGGTCATTTATGCTTTCAGTTCCCTCCTGTTTTGAGAGAGTGAAAGAGTTAGAGAATACTAGGTTACCAGATTTGAAAGGTAGTAAATTTGCTTCTAGATATGACTACATTGCTGGAATGATACCAGTTGGCTTCAGCAGACTGACAATCTTCCCATTCTTCAATCTCATCTTTTCTTCCTTTCATTGCAGGTAGATGGACATGGTACTCATCTTTATTACTAATTTGCTAAATTTCTATGCTACTGTAAATAAAAATTACTGTTTTGAAAATTACAATAATTACATTAATATATTATTCATTCAACAAAATGTACAGAAGTATGGCATATATGAAAGGGAGATTATACTAAGACTGGAGTCCTGAGGAAGGGCAGATCATAGATGGTTTGGTCTGCCCACAAAGATAAGGAGGAGAGCGTCCCAGCAGGGTTTAAGCATGGGCACATCGTGCTTCTATTTGAGCTCCATATAGGGAACTGCAGCAGAGTAGATGGAGGGAAGATGAGGCAGGAGGTTGGGAGCTCGAATATGAGGCTGCTACAGAAACCATTATGAGAGAAATGAGAACTTGAGACTCGAGCTCAGATAATACTAGTGTGGATGGAAAGACAGGAATTTCACAAAAGATTGAATGCTGTCCCTTATGAAAACATAGCAGCGTGTATGAGGGGAGAAGAAGGTTAAAAAGTTTCAGACCAGAACTAAAATACAAATAAGAGGAGAAAGCAAGACTGAGAATAGGGAGGGGATAACAATATGCAAACCATGAAGATCTGCATAGTTGCTACAGGTGAGGCTCAAATTTGGCTCTGAGCATCCTAGAAGCCAAAGAAAAAATATAGACATGGATAGTGCTTGTTACTCGAATATACCAAAAACATAACATGCCTAAAAATAGTTAATTAAAAGAAGCATGAAGCACTTAACAAGAAGAAAGAAAATTTTCACATGAGACTTCATATAGGGGGCATTGCAAGATGTAGTCACAATGTTCTCAGCAGAATTCTCACTGTAAGTGCAGGAATAACTTTAACCAGGGCATTTCTGGTAGAGGTCCTCAATGAAATTATAGAGAGACTTTGTTAAGGCAATGGTACGTCCACAGTGAAAGAAGAAAAGATGAAATTCAATTGTATTTCACCCAAGAGATCTTGACTAAGTGGCTGCCATTTCTTGATTACAGCTGTTGCTCAAATTCCTGACAATCTGAGTGATTTCGTCGTTGTTGTTGTTGTTGTTGTTGCTGCTGCTGCTGCTGCTATTGTTCTTTTCACTGTCTGGCCCTTTGACAATGGGTCATTAAGACAGCCTCAAAAGCTGTGACCAGTTTTGCCCTCATGATTCGTTGATTTCTAGGGGCTAGGAGGCATTTACCTTTCTTAGCTTCAAATGGGTAGTGACTTTGTTTAAAGCAACACAGGTGCATTTATCAACTCTTTTTCAAGGCAACTGTGCTCTTTTCATATTTAGAAAATCAGATGTGATGCCATGTCCCTTTATGTCAAGGCAGCCTTTGCTTTCCTGGAGGTCTTTAGAAAAGTTATCCTTTACATCCTCATGAAGACATTAATTTATCACAGATCCTTGCAATGATTTTCTATTTAATTGAAGGAGGAGAAAGAGAAGGAGAAAGTAGAAAGGAAGTAGGAAGAGATAAAGAAAAAGAGAAAGAAGAAAGAAAAAGTAGGAAGAGGAAAGAGAAGGGAAAGGAAGAAAAAAAAGAAGAGGAGAAAGATGATAAACTTGAAGGACTAGGAGATAAATGCTCCCAAAATACTTCAAAGGCAAAGCCCCCAGGGAAACTTAGGGCACCTTCAAGGCAAGAAGAAAGGACTGTTTTCACCAAGGAAAGATGTTTTGCCAAGCTTCCCTGAAAGAGAGAGAATGGACATAGAGAGAATGAAAAATATATAACTGGCCATAAATGAGACACTACTGATATCTCTGTGATATGACCAGTTTCATCTTCAGATGTGGTTATGTGCATGACCATTTTATTCACCAGCCTGACTCATCTGTCTGCCGCCACATGGCTGGTTGTGAAAATACCGCTTGGGCCTGATGCTAGTGGTCTATCTGTGAATGGCGGCATCTTATAAACACTATCAGAGAGCAGACCAATTCACAAAGGTGATGTCTCAGACCTTCCAATCATCCTCCCCTGCAAACCCAAATACGGTCATGTTTAACTTTCAAACTACTTCCTTTCGATTCTTTTATGCCATTGAGAATGACTTATCTCCTTAACATTTATATGGTTCCCTATGGAGTATCAGAGTTTATTTATCCAGGTAGTGGAAGGTATTAAACAAGGAGGAAATATGATATCTGATGGAACCACAAGAATGTAAGCTTCGTGAAGGCAAGGATTTTGTCTGCTTGCTAATTGCTCAACCCTCAGTGCCTAGAACAATGTCTGGCACTCTGTAGGCTCCGGATAAATATATGTTGAAAGAACGAATCAATAGATGAATAAACAAACACTGGTGGTAAGAACACTGTGCCTGACTTTGGAAGGCACTGCTTCTATGAAAACATATGTTCATGTTTATGAGATTGTTTCTAGACCCACAGAAGATTAGAATTGGAAAAAAACATTGTGGTCTTCCAGCTTAGCCTAAGGCCATGAAAATACTGCTATGACGATGATAATAATAGTAAATATTTGGTGAGTAGAGCAAAGCTAAGTGACTTCCTGAAAGTCACATCGTAAATCTGCAGCAAATCCCATCCCTGGCCTCTTGACTCCCAAGTCACCATCCTTTCCACTGCCACACAGTACCCAGGCAACTAACAAGCCTATGTCCAGGTTCCTGGCTTGACCAAGAGGCTCATGAAGCTGACTGACCTCACAGGGAAATGAACAGAAGGTCCAAATTTGATTCCAGTCCTTGTGCACTACGGAGGGCAGGGATGGAAAAATCCATGGGCAAAGGGATGAGGATGAAAAACAGCTTGCCCCTAAGGAATAGGACTACTGACACCCCCCATCCTGGACCTTAGAGGGGCTAAAATAATGACCTTTTATTCTCATTCAGCACTTTAACATTTTTACAGTACTTTTGTGGCCATTCCTTCACTGAATGTCACAAACTAGCATCCTGCTGGCCAAATGCAGTTCGCACATGCTTTGTGTTGGCCCACAGATAAACACATTGATCCCTCATGAGGGACTTCCATTCATTCCTGAAATACTGTCTGCAAAGAGAAAAACCATTAAATGAAAAATATTTCCATTCAATTGAATGGGAAAAAATATGAGGTATTTCATCCCAAACCAAGATACTTAAACTGTTTTCTCAGATTATAAAAAAGTTATACCAATTGAACAATGAAAATAAATGTATAGGTAATAAACAACAACTTTAAAGTCTACAAATACAGTTTGCACATAAAATGCAATGTGATGAAAATTGATGGTACTCATTTTTTTCTTCTTTCTGCATCATTTTCTTCATCAATTTTTCAACCTTTTGAAGACACATGGTTATTTTTGCACTCAAACTACACTTGAAAATAAAGTTATAACACAGAAGAACACCCTCAGGGCAAAATAAAAGCTAAACAAGACAGTGCTTCAAAATGTGGAGATAGCACACACATGCAATTGCACACAGTCGTGAGAAGCTACTACCTCTTCATCTCTGGTACTTGACATTCATAAACAAGCAAAACATTTGAGTTTATCCAAACATAGCATGCAATTCAAATTCTCTCTTTATAATATTTCTGACTGAAACTGCTGTTGGATTCATGGGTAAGTATTTTTTTGTCTAAAACCATAATGTAACAATATCCCTTCTTTTAACACATTTATGTAGTGTGTGTAAAGGTGAAAAAAAGTCCTTTACACACTCACCCAAAAAGGGAGGCAGCCAAAAGGTGGTAGAACTTTTCAAAAACCATTAGAACAGGAAGGCTTCAACTGACCAATGGTTATGAAAGTCTGTACTATAAAATCGGAATCACTTGGAAACGTTTAGAAATAAAGAATATCACAAAGAAATATAAAAGTCTGGCTTCTCTTGAGAAAATGGACAATCTGACTACCCTGGTCTCAACGTTCTAACACAGCAGCAAACAGCTGGAGGAGTGGCTGCCCATCCACAGGGCCATGCACACCCCAAGACAACACAGTCCCCACCTGACCCTCTTCACTCGGTTCTATTCCTTATCTGGCCCTTGTAGACATCTTTAGTCTGGGGCCCTATTTCTTTTGGTTGTTCATTGCAATGCTCCTTCATGTGCAAGCTGCCTTCCCATATAACCCACTTCCCACAGAGAGACTCAGGCTACACTAACAGTGAGCTCCTCCAGAATAGATGCCTTCCAGGGCACCATGTTTGAGACAAAACTGGGTAATTTCGAGGCATCGGTGACCACTGGGATACTGTCTGAGCCCAATGAATGTGGAAGGTTTGGAGTATAAAAGCTCTAATTGGTCCCCTGGATTTATCATCACTTCCTATCTTCTACTACGAATATTTTTGTGCATGCCTTCTCGTCTCTGTTAAACTCTATGTTTCTTTCATATTTATCCCCCTACACACACACACACACACACACACACACAGAGAGCGAGAGAGAGAGCGTGCATGCGTGTGCTCACGCAAGAAAGAGGGAGAGAGAGAAAGCACCTCCTAGTAGAGTGATACAGGTTCCAAGTTGGTGTAGGATAATCCTTTTTTTTATTTTATTTTACTTTAAGTTCTGGGATACATGTGCAGAATGCGCAGTTTTTGTTATGTAGGCATACATGTGCCATGGTGGTTTGCTGCACCTGTCAATCAATCCGTCATCTAGGCTTTAAGCCCCACATGCATAGGTATTTGTCCTAATGCTCTCCCTTCCCTTACCCCCATCCCCCAACAGTCCCCAGTATGTGATGTTCCCCTCCCTGAGTCCGTGTGTTCTCATTGTTAAACTCCCAATTATAAGTGAGAACATGCAGTGTTTGGTTTTCTGTTCCTGTGTTAATTGCTGAGAATGATGGCTTCCAGCTTCATCCATGTCCCTGCAAAGGACAGGAATTTATTCTTCTTCATGGCTGCCTAGTGTTCCATGGTATATACGTACCACATTTTCTTTATCCAGTTGGATAATCCTATTATTAACCCTACCTCCCTGGTTCCCTCCAGGGAAAGCTATGACACAAACAGTAGCTAAATGGAAAAGAGTACTCAAAGTCGGGATAAACTGTGCACCCCCAGCTTAAGTTACTGCCTGTCAACTAGGGATGTCAGGACTGCAGAGAGGCTCACAGAGGCAAAGCCTATACCTAAGTGCTTCCTGCAGGGGAGCAGGAAGTAGTAAAGAATAGATGAAGCTTAGATTTCTGCCTCTGTAGCACAGTAACTCCCTCCTCCAGAGAAAATATGGCTCAATAAAAACCCTAGACTCGGATCAATGATCTTATTAGCTACTTCTTCCTGGGGCAGAAACTAGGAAGTAGATACCAGATGAGTGTAAATATCCCCTCCCCATTGTAGAAACCCAATAAACTTGGCTAATATTTGCTTAGGCAGCCCAGGCATTATTATTCTCATTTTACTGGAGAAACTGAGGCCCCAAGATGTCATATAACACATTCAAACTTGGAAACATAGAACTGGACTAATAATCTAGCTATTTTTATTTGAATTCTTCATCCAGAGCATAGCATTGCTAAGTGGTATCACTGGATAAAATCTTTCCAAGAGATTTGGACTACCTGACTAAAAGTTCCTGGAGGTTATATTTGGAGTACCTAAAACAGCTATAATTGTTATTATTTTCAACCCTGTTTGGCCTCCTCTAAGTCTTACACTCCCCATGTTTGTGGGGTACATTGTTTCTGAAAGAGAGCATCTGGAATCATCACTCAGTAACTGCAAATAGCTCTCAACTTCGCACACTGGATTCACTTGGGGAGCTTTGACAGATACTGGTGCCATGGTCTCAGCCCTAGAGATCCCAGGCATCAGGAGTTTTAAAAGTTCCCAACATGATTCTATGTGGATCCAGCTTTGAGAATCACAGTTGTAAACTCTCCTTTAGACTGTCTTGGCTTTTTGCTGAGAAAGTCTTGGCTTTCCTGGGGGCCAGGAACCTAATGTCTCTTTCCTACCACCTAGGTTACACAGGCAGGTTGGAGCTGAGTCCTGTTCCCAACGTTCAATCTTCACTTTCCAAGCCAAGGGCTCTATTAGCAATAATAATAATTACTACTTAGTGAGCACTTACTTTGTGCTGGCTTGTCAGCTAAATGGTTTGTGTGCATTATGCATTACCTCATTTAAACCTCAGCACCACCCTGTGAGACAGGTGCTATTATTTTTCCCCAATTCCCAGATGAAGGCTCAGAGAGTTTGCATAACTTAGCCAGGATTACCTAGCTCCTAAGAGGCAGACAGGAATCAACCGTGGCCTGACTCTAAAGCGAGAACTCTTAAAGCATCATGCTGTACTGACCAATCTAGAACTTTCAAGCAGCGCTTGCATATTTTATTTCTGTGAAACAGATAATGTAATTTCAATGACACTAGCAAAACTAGAGTTATGTTGACTAGTGGTTAAGAGCAAGGGCTCTGGAGCCAGTCAGGGCTGCAATCCTGGCATCATCACTCATGGTCTGGGTGACTTTGGGCGAGGCATTGACCTTCATCAATCTCAATTTACTTTCTCTTGAAGGATGCTAATAATAGTACCTAAACCATAAAGTTGCGGTGAGGAGTAAATGATATTAGCAAATTGAAGGCACATAGAACAGTACTTGATTCACAATGTTTAATAGAAAGCATATTAAATGTTAGTTTTTGGTCATAATTTTTAGTACTATGCAATATCCAAAAAGACAGGGGCTTGGTCCTAAGGCCTTGTTTGTACAAATGAGTATATGCCTAGTTTCAACTTTTGTTCGTGACACTTACCCCATTAGGCCCCATGACATATCTGAAACATGCTGTTAAATACAGTCCTCCAATTCAATAGGTATACAGAGAATTAGGACAGTATCAAGGGAAAGAAGTTATGATAAATGTTCCCAAAGAACCTTGTTTTTTGATAGTTCAGTCATCTGCCATCAAATTTGCACATGCCCTGCAGCATGAAAAAGCATCAGTTCAAGGAAGCTAATTCTATTCTCTTGCTAAAATACAGAGTTGAGTCCTAAGGTAAACTTTCTTTGCAGGAATTTATAATTCAAGCCAGACTAAACAACCAAACAAGTCTCAACAAAGAGTTTCGATACCTAAGAGAATAAAAGAAGATGGTATCACGACTTTATAATAATAAGGAGTAAAGATATTTCCTGCAAGGGGAAAGGAGGGTAATGGGCTATGTGAAATTCCAAGGATCTCGGCAGTCTTTCTAGAAGACATATAACACAGCATATTGATATGAGCAAGTAGGCACTTCATAAATGTTTTATTATCATAATAATTAGAATTCAGAACTACTCACTTTAGTTTGACCTTCTGAATGATTGTTTTGAGGGCCTTTCTTCACAGGCTTTCCTATTATAATCTTACCTCTGAATGTAATTTCACCTCTGGAAAGAGACTGGGGAAGGAAAAGAAGATGTCCTGAGTGAGCATCTTTAGTGCATTCAAGAGCCCACAAATTCTACCTGGAGTGCTCTGACCTGATGCATCCAAATGGGGTGTTGGAGTAGGCTTTGCTCCCTGCAGTCTGTCAGTCGTACTCCCAGTTTGCTGCTTAATCGACCCATGCATGTAGGCAGGTGTCTGAGTGTGAAGATACTTTGCATTTTAGAAAAAAAAAGACAAGAGGTCTTTGCAATGTGTCTGATCCAATTATACGAGCCCACAGAAAAGCACACAAAGGTTTGGAGGAGCCCACAGTGAGAGAAGAGTCCAGAATAACTTTATTGGTGGTCTTGAAGAGCTGGGCTAATACACTTCAATGAGCCATTAAAGGAGGAAGGGGAAAGAGAGAGGGTGATAAACATGCATCTTCATTCAAACGTACTCATCAACAAAGCCTGCCTTTTCCATATGGACAACTACTACTGTTAGTTTTTAAGTAGTGATAAGAGCTGCTGAAGTACATAGGACCCTTACCTGGAGCACCATTAACAAAAACTCTTAACCAGAGGTGGGCAACGGCCTCTGACCACACATTTATCTTTTCAGCTAAATGCATATGCTCAGGAAGCAATTCTGTCCCAGGGAGATCTTCAAAAAACAAATATATACATTCTGCTCTTAAGCTGAACACAGGATATGAGATGTTCATCTACAGGGCAAAGCCCACACACAAAATAACAGCCCGCTTCAGAGAAGCAGGCCTCTCTGAAAATTTATGGGCAGAACCTATTTAACCATGAAGAAATATTTTATTCAGGATGCAAATAAAAACAACAAATGTAATATTACACCACTTTTGCTGCATTGAAAAATCAGCAAGTTCTTTTAATGAAGTGCATTCCTGTTTGTAAGGTATTCAATAGCTGACTTTTAATTAAATAAACAAGAATTGTACAAAGTTAGGATTTGACTTCTCAGTCATTTACCTTTATGTTTTAGGCATTTGGGATTATCAAGGAAGAGGCATTGTTTCTCCTCTGTTCCTCCTCTTTCAACACATGACCCCAGAAGTTTATCCAAAGTCACAAGTCAAAGAATTATATGTGTGTTACTTAAAACCCTAAGACCCTTGGGAACAGCACCCAGAGTCAATAAGCACATCAAGGAAATCCATATTAGAAAAAAAGAAGAAGAAAACTAGAATCAAAATTAAGGACCTGTGAGTTTCTGGTCTCAGATGCTTCTATACCTTGGCTAAGTCATTTCCTCCCACGTTGGACTGAGTCCTCCTCCAGTACTTCATACAAGTGGGACAATTATAGGAGCTAAAATGAATATTGAGGTGGAAGAAAATGCAGCAGGTTGTAACAGAGCTGCAAAGTGGTATGGAAGAACAGAAGAAGTGATGAATTCTGATTTGAGAATAGCAAGGGCCCCGGAAGATCTGAACTTCAGTGATTTGGTGTCCAGGGTCATCAAAGAAATGGAACATTCTTTTCTAGCTATTATAGAAGGTCTCTTTAAATCTGTCCAAAATATTGGAACTACCTCATTAAAAGTGCCTGGAGGCTATATTTGGAACCAATCTTGATTTCATGGTCCTGAGTCTAAGTCTTGATTAGATCACCGATTTTTTTCACTCTTGATGGGCCCCCATTTCCTATTCAGAATCCAGTTTCAAACTCAAAGGTACAACCTCAGAAGCTGGACTTCTAAAAAGGAAGATAATATCATCCTTTGCAAGCTTGCCTCACCACTGTACCCAGAATCAACTCCACAATGGCTCTAGTGCTTCCAGGTCTTTTTGACACAGCCCAGGTCATAAGATGTGCTCAGTTATCTAAGAGGGAAACACACCATGGGACCTCAGTAGACCATTGGATCCCAACCATATTTACGCACGTTCTAACAAACATTGAATGTGCACTATGTATAAAACACTATAAAGAAGAATATTAGAAACTATGCCTTTTCTCAAGGAGGTCTTGATCCACTAGGGAAGCGATTAACCTGAAGCTGAAATGTCTTATGATGGAGACACGAAATGTTATCAGAGCTCAAAGATTACGGTTCCATGTGGAAGTACTAAGAATACCTCCAAGAAGCTACATTCTCATGGGAATCCCTGGGTCTCTCTACATGCCCAGCCACTCAGCCTACTTTGAACCCTATTGGCCTGACCTGTAGGGCCAAGCTACTGCTTGGCCTTAGACAACCCGAACAGGTAACACCTGCCTTGGTCATCACCCAAGAGTCTGTTGAAGATTTAAACTTGTCACATAGTTAAATTACTGGCAGGCCTTGAGGAGGGGCCAGTCCTAGTATCTTCATTCAGATAATCAACTTGAAATGCTGGGAAAAGCTTTCAAGAGGAGGAGGTTTTTGACCTAGCTCTTGAAAAACATTTAATTTTAACTACTGTTTGTATATCTCTGTTGGAGGCCAGAGAAAAGGAGAGAGAAAGTGCATTCTCTGCAAAAAGAAACAGTAAGAACAAAGGCACAAATGCGGTGCATGTATTCTCTCAGGTATACAAATGGACAGAGGTTAACCTTATGTCAGTTAACCTTATTACAGAGGTGGATAGAGCAAGTTTCATGAGGCTCAAAAAACCTCTTTGCCAAATGAGGATACTCATTCCTACCACAGTACTAGACTCATATAATAAGTAAATAAAACAAAAATTCATGGATTAATTTAATTACCTCAACCATTGGTATATATCATCCCAATGTTGGGTCATAAAGTACTGGAGACTCACGTTTTGCTAAAACAAATTTGAACGATAGGACTTTTGACTACTTATGTAAAGTATACTGATTCAGCTACCCTTTAATAATATCCCCCCGTTTTCATATGGAGACCAAATTTAACTGATGGGTGACAGTATAATGAACTCAACAAAGCACTAGAAACCAGGTTTGTATAAATATCAAGACTAGACTCTTGAGAGGTTTTAGGGATGGGAGCAAAAGGGACAATGAGAATGCCTGCACCTACTCATCAGTGATCCCTTTGTAATGATGCCAGGGAAGGTTCATTGTGTCTGACCCCAAACTCTAGCTCAGTCTGTCTGGATAAGCTAGTGAGGTGTGGGTACACTGTAGCTGCCAGAGTCTTCCCACTCTCTCTTCCAAAGGATCCTCAACAGCTTTTACAGTCACTTAATGAGCCACGTGGCCTGACAGCTGTGGAAGCCACCAGCAAAGAACTGAGCAACCATCTACTACAACCAAACAGGGAATGAGAAAGGAGGACAGAATTTGGGCAATTCCTTCCCATCTACAGCTCCATCGGGTATGAATGGCAGAGAGTTGAAGTAACTTTCTCTTCAGAAACCTGCTTCCATCCAGCTTTTGTTTCCACTCCTTCCAGGCTATCCTGAGGCTTCAAGTCCTCTGCATCAACCACCCATCTTGGTATGCAGTGTATAGGAAAATTGTCGAAGTGACAATTTTTTGCTGACACATTGTACCAGAATGACCAAAAAAACGTACAAAAACTTATAATAAAAAAGAAGGTAAATCATTCATCTTCTGCAGATGCTGCTGGTCTATGAAGACTAAGGCTAAGCTGACATTCAACTTTGCTTTCAGTGGCATCCACCTCTAAAAATGACTGCACAGAGGGCTTAACCCAACAATAACTATGCATCAGTCTACTCAATGCCCACTCATTCATATTCAGAGGGGAGCCCAGGTCAAGAGGTAGGCAGAGTGCATGCCAACAGCTGCACTTCCTAATGCTGCACTCTGTCACAGATGTACCCTTCTATGAATGTTAAACTTAGGCTCTGATATAGTTTGAATGTTTGTCCCCTCCAGATCTCATGTTGAAATGTGATCCCCAGTGTTGGAGGTGGGGCCTCGTGGGATGTGTTTGGATCATTGAGGCAGATCCTCCATGAATGATTTGTCCCTCTCCCCATGGCAATGAGTGAGTTCTTGCTCTGTAAGTTCACACAAAAGCTGGTTGTTTAAAACAGCCAGGCATCTTTCTCTTGGCCTCTCTCTCACATGTGATATGCCAACTCCCCTTCCCTTTATGCCATGACTGGATGCTCCCTGAAGCCCTCACCAGAAGCAGATGCTGGCATCATGCTTCTGGTACAGCCTGCAGAAAGGTGAGCCAAATAAACCTCCTTTCTTTATAAATTACCCAGCCTCAGATATTCCTTTACAGCAATTCAAAATGGACTTATACCTGCTGTATTGAATTATTTTGCATTCCCTGAACCCACATAATCTAAATCATTCAATTAATTCAAAAAATACTTATTAAGTACTGCTGTGGATCAGGCACCGTTCCAGGTGCTAGTGATATGGCAAGAGAGGCAAAAATCTCTGTTCTTATAAAACTTCACTGTAGTGGGAAAAGCTACCAGATATATAGACGGATGGATAGGCAGGTAGATGGATGGATGGATAGATAGATGATTGATAAATAGATGATAGATAGATAGATAGATAGATAGATAGATAGATAGATAGATAGTGAATTAAATAAAAATAAAATACAGTAAGATAGAGAATAACAAGGTGGTCAGACTGAGCAGCTGCTATTTAAATAAGGTGATCCGGGAAGACTCTGAGAAGGAAATATTTGAGTAGAGCCTTAAAGGAAGTGAGGGAGAAAACCATGCATCTATCTGGAGAAACAGCACACCAGGAAGAGGAGATTGTCAGTGTAAAGGCAGGGCTGCCCTCTAGACCATGTAGGGCTTTGTGGACCATTGTCAAACCCTGGCTTTTATTGTGAGCAAGCCATTGCAGTGTTTTGAACAGAGATGTAACAACATTGGACTTGTGTTTTGAATAGATGGCTCCGGCTGCTGTGGAGAAAACGGCTTGTAAGAGGGACAAGGTGCCCACCTAGAAGAGCTCAGACAACCAGCCTTGATAGCAATCTCAGAGCCTGCCAGTGGGACAAACATGGGCAAGAAAGCCTCTTGCTTCCCTTGCCTTTCACCCCAGTGGAATTTCTCTCTTTATGTCAAAAAATGGTTCCAGAATTTTCACCAATTTAGAGAAGGAATGAAATTTTCACAGCTTTAGAGAAGCATTTAACTTCTTTTTTATTGTTTATTTTTTAGAGACAGGGTCTTACTCTCTCACCCATACTTCAGTGCAGTGTTACAATCATTGCTCACTGTAACCTTGAACTTTCAGGCTCAAGCAATCCTCTTGTCTCACTTCTGAGTAGCTGGAACTACAGGCATGTGCCACCATGCCTGGGTAATTTTTTTATTTTGTTTTTAGTTTTAGAGGCAGGGTCTTGCTATGTTGCCCAGGCTGGTCTCAAACTCCTGGCCTCAAGCAATCCTTCCACCTCAGTCTCCCAGAGTTCTGAAATGACAGACATGAGCCACTGTGCCTGGCTGCATTTTATCTCTTAACACACTTCTCCCTCAAGGTTGTTGTTCAGGGATGAGCAAAAAGAGCCACTTTTCAGATTCTTGGCTGAGGCCATTGTTGCCAACAGACAATTGCCACCTTCCTACATTTCTCCATTTGCCTAGGCAACAAGTGGTCCTACCTCTTCAGAAACATCCTAAATTATACTAGGTGCTACTCAGTGCACTTGTAAGGCATGGACCCCATCCCAAGGAAATTTCTTGAAAGGAGAAAATATAAGAAAGAATGCTAAAATTGGAAAAGTTTTCTGGTTCTAACTCTGCCACCAACTCGCTCTGCGTCCTTGGGAAAGTTCTAGTGTCCTCATCTGAAAATAAGAAGACCATGTTCATCTATCCATTCATTCATTCCACTACATTTTAATAAGCATGTTTCACAGTCTAAGCCCCTGTCCAAAGTACTGATGATTAAAAAGATGAATACAATTTGGTCACTGTTCTCAATGGACTTCCAATAAATTGAGACAAATGGCTCTGATAATTACATATAAAATGATGTGATGATTGCAATAAAGAAATGAGAACAAAAACTGCGGGGAGCACAGAAGAGGAAACCTCACCTAAGTATCTGCAGCTCCAGTACTCTATGACCCATGAATCTACTTTGGGGCATCTGTCACTCAATGGTCTTAAAAAAGGCTCCTCCTAGGTGACAATGCCTCAACTTTGGCTCATTGAAGTCAGTTCTTCAATAGAAGTGCTAACTTCACTTCTTACCAGCCAATAGGGAAGAGTCATCAAGAAAGTTGAGCTGTTCTGCTAAATGTAGAAAAGCCAACACTAATCTCAATTTTATATATATTTGAAAATTATCTTCTAAAACTTGGTGAAGTGCTTCAAGGTGCCTGGAACAGCCAGGACAGGCTGCCCTGGGGGCATGTTGACCTTGGCTTAACAGTCCAAGGAGATGACAACACCTTTAGAGGGTAGAGAGGTTGAGCTGGCACCACTGGCTTCTCCACCAGGTTGGCACCAGTCCCTAGAACCATACCTTGAAACTTCATTCATTTGCCCTCTAACTGATAATAGGCCTAACTTGAATCACAGAGGGACTCTGACCCAGATAGCTTTCTCCATTGACCCAAAGATTTATTCTTTAAAAATATATATCTCTGCAGGAGTCAGTATGTGCTCATCTCTATGCCAGGTGCTTAAGAATGCCCCTGTCCCTCAGAAAGCCAGTTACACTTAAACCAACCTCAGTTTCATGCCTCCTGGTGTCCTGAGCTCTCCCTGTGGCCTTCTGGAGTTCCCAAGCCTTTCTGCCAAGCATCTCTCTGCCTCCATGCACCAGCAGCACACGCTTCCTCGGTTCTTACTTTGTGTCAATTGCACTGCCAATCTCAGCCCAGAAATAAGTTTTCACAAAGCCAGTGTATGCATACGCACATAATTCACTCAAAGCCAAGCATTTAGTGAGTTCCTCTTACTGGAGATTTTGGGGTGGGGTCAGAGGAAGGGGTCACATCAGAGAACTTACAGCCTACCAGCCAGTCTCTCATGGCCCCCACTCCCTTCCGTTCTTTTACTCCATTATCTCCCTAGAGCAACAAACAGCCTATTCCTCTCTTCTCATGCAGAACAGATGACCTGCCTTCAGCAGGCTCCTGGAGGTCTCCTCTTTACCCCAAGCACCCATCAGAGTTTCCTCCTCAACACTTTCTTTTCCTTTTATAATCAAGAATGATATAATGAACACTGGGGAATTAGGGGGAAGAGTGGGAGAGGGCAAGGGATGAAAGACTACAAATATGGTGCAGAGTATAACAAAATCTCACAGATCACCACTAAAGAACGTACTCATGTAACCGAATACCACCTGTATGCCAATAACGTATGGAAAAATGAAAATTTTTAAAAAATTTAAAAACACGATAAACAACCACTTCATACCCCCCAAAAAAAAATCGAACGAAAAAAAAAAAATCTGTAAAGCCCCTCATCCCGAGTCCTTGAAGAGATTTACCAACAACTCTTTGTTAACATTAAAGGAAAGTCATCTTTCTTATGTTTGTATGAATTTCACAGGTGGCAATTAAGCACACACATAGCTTAGAGCCTAAGAATGCAGTTTATAAGCTTGTGTAGCATAAGCCTAAAGTCTGTCCCTTAAAGATTAAATTTGGAGTAATTTCCAGTATAGTCACTGAGTGTTCTCCATTGTTGGTGTGCTAGCTCTGATATAAGAGTGGCCAGTTTAACATGGGCCAGGGATGTGGCTAAAGGTATCTGGATCAAAGCAAGGCCAAGGTCAGCCTGAGACATCAAGGCACATAAGCAGAAGAACAAAGACAAGTTCTCTGGATGTTCATGTCTAGAAATCCCACTGATACTCTGGTGAGGTGGTCTGAGGGTTAATGCCAAGTGCACACCAAGGTTCTACCCATATCTGTATGTGTACGTAGAGTTGAAGCCCTCTCAGCATTACAGTAACCCCACAGTTGATTAACTATTTGAAAGAGTTGGTTAGAAATGAAATAAAAATAGTAACAGAGTTATACCTTAAACTTTGCTATTTCATCTTGAAACATACGCAACCATATACTCATTTGTTTATCTTTTGACGTAAATAAAGCCAAGGCCTAAGTGTGGGTCCTCTAACTGGGGTTCTGTAAAGTCTTGTTTATGTACACAAGGCCCACATAATGCCTCAACAAATCTCAGTTTCCATTTCTTTAAAGCAGAATGAAAACTTAAAAGTACTGACAAGGCATCTAATTTGTAGACTTTTTTAGCTTTTCCCACTTATTTATAGTCATCTCATCCATATCTTATATAATAGCAAAAATTCTAGAGACTTGGTTTTATCCAGCCTTTTCAGAGAATTCAAATTAGTTTTAGCAGAACCAATTTTCTTTCATTTTTAAATTCATGTTTCCTCAATTTATGTAATATTTAATTAAATTATGTAATTACAATAGCAAGTACAAGTGTCATAAACAGTTTGGGAACAAACCCAACTGGTTTTGTAAGCATCAATTCACCTGGTACATGTGCCCTGGGTGCCAGAAAGTAACCTCCTGACTGTGGGTGTTCAAGGCACCTTGAGCCCAGTCAGTATGTTTTTTAGACGGAATGGAGAAGTAGGTTACATGGAAGTTGGATAAGAGAGGTTCCATGGTATATGCATGTGCATGTCCACATATATTAGAAATCAGAATAATCCCTTCTTGTCAAATGGTCTACCTCTTCCTTATCCTTTCAACTCAGAAAGCATGCCTTCTTACTCCCTTCTTTGCTGAACTTTGTGCATAAAGAGGAAAAAGTCATAGGATAGTCCAGTATCACTTTGCTGCAACTCCTAAATCTTTGGCTGAGTAAAATAGTGAGGTGAGAAATTCAGTTGGAATAGTTTAGATATTGAAGAAGCAGGTGGAGCTTTCAGCTTAGTGGAGCAGGGTCTCTATCACAATGCTCTCCTGCCTCAAAATATCACCTCCACAAGTATTGAAAACATTTACGTCCACATTTATTGACTGAGGCTTATTGGGAGACAATAAGGGCTAATTTGCTCTACGTAATAAAGTAATTGAGTTTTTCCTTTCCAATTTGTCTGGCGCATCCCAAGAGACAGGGGGATGGAGGGCCCTGGACCTGGGAAAAGAGGAGCAAGGACATGAGTGGCCTGAATGGAAAATTGTCTAGCAGTAGGCAGGGGCTGAAAGAAAAAATGGCCAAAGAAAAGTTCCTGGTATGAAGAAGACTGGAGAATTTCAGGTCAGTAATGCTGGCCATATTTACTTAATGCTTATACTTGTCCATGCAGCAATGCCCCTCTCCTTAGAGTCCTCAAAACCATCAGTCCAAGTCTCTGATATGTAATATCTTCCATTGACAGTGCTTTTGGCAACGGCACTTTTATTGCCAGGTATAGCAATGTGGGCCTAACAGAAGACAGAAGCTTCAGGATGCAAAACACTGAGTGGGGACACAGAGACAAGCGGAGGCAGAAGTTGAAGCAAAAGGTGACAGGAGTGCTTTGGAAGATCCACAGAAACATGAAGCTCTGTTTATAACACCATAAGCAGGCTGTGCCATCGAGAAGTTTTCAGTCTTATCAAGGAAACAGTATGTGTCCCCATGAAACATTAATATAAGCAAAGAAGGTATCATGGACTATTGTGAATGGCAAGTCGTTTGTGTGGTAGAAGTTACACGGCAAGCAGACTGCAGTGCTGACTAAAAAGTATTTCATGGGTTAGAAAAGAGAGGACATGCTTTAATCTCATGATATCTGATATGGTTTAGCTGTGTCTCCACCAAATCTCATCTTGGTTTATAGCTTCCACAATTCCCACGTGTTGTGGGAGGCGCTTAGTGGGAGATAATTGAATCATGGGGCAGTTTCCCCCATACTGTTCTGGTGGTAGTAAATAAGTCTCACGAGATCTGATGGTTTTATAAGGGGAAACCTCTTTTGCTTGGTTCTCATTCTCTTTCTTGCCTGCCACCTTGTAAGATGTTCCTTTTGCCTTCCACCATGATTTTGAGGCCTCCCCAGCCATGTGAAACTGTGAGTCCATTAAACCTCTTTTTCTTTGCAAATTACCCAGTCTTTGGTATGTCTTTATCAGAAGGGTGAAAATGGACTAATACAATATCCTTATCAGAAACTACTGTTTACATTCAAAAGAGAACATGAGCACCGCAAAAGCAGGATACTTCCTCAGACCTTGTCCCCATCACTGTTCTCTCTATGAGACATATGATGTGCATGGGTAATCTCCACTGTCACAAATTGGGACATATTTTTGCATTGACTTTTGCTCTAAAAGTTTAATTTACCAGTATTTGAAATGGACTTCCATAAAGAAAGGGAACATTTCTATGCCAACAGACAAATGTTCCACTAGGCGTGGATGTGGAAACTTCATTTTCCTGGGCCCAGGCGGTGCGTGGTCATTACTCATGTTCCTCAGATCCTCTGATGCATGTACTGACAGGGAGCACAGCTTCCTTTGTCACTGTCCACTCTCTCTGCAGTGGCCCACGGTGGCCCTTTCCATGGTGCTATGGCTGCAGCGCCCAGCAGGGCAGAGAAACACATAAAATGGATATACACAGAGCTCACCTGGGCCCAAGTCAGTCTGGTTGAGAGAATCCCTGAAAGATATGTGAAAATATCTGTGGAATCAAAGAGTTCCCAAGCATCACAGATTTCTAAAAAGAAAATTTAAACATTCTATTCTGCACAAGTGTACTGACAGAATAAAAGGAGAGCTAGAATCAAAGGAAGTTTCCAGTATGGGTCCTTGGGTAAGCCTGCCCACTCCATCGTTGTCACACACTTCAAGTAATTATTGCTTGCTGCATGAAAGGAAAATGGTTTCCTCAAACCATTTTTCCCCCACCCATCTGCTGTCAGAAAGGTCATCATGATGGAAGATCTGTCTACAGAATTGCACAGGGCAAAACAAAACACACCACTGCTGCCAAAAGGTAATAATGCCTCCACGTAACAGAATATGAAGTCCCTGTTTTCTATCCCAGGAGTATGCATTAGGTTATTATACACATGTTTGTAAAAAGGAATGCGAGATGAACTATGCGGACTCATACCGTATCCTTCATGTACACCCACACATTTGGTTTTAAATGGAAAGATCTTAAAAGTCCTGTTTTAGCCCCTATTTCCCTACCTCCTTCATAACCCTGGTTTTAAACTTTACCTTCAACATGCTGTGTTTATCATTCTTAAAAGGTAGGGGATGTAGAGCTGGCAATAACACTAAGTCATTTGGAGCATGCATTATAAGTTACAGAGAAAACACAGGTTCTGGTTTATTATGCTGAAGCTGTAAAGCCATGAATACAAAATATGGCTAGCAGTCACCTTGCTTTATTCTTCTTTTAACAACTTACTAACAGTGTGTAAATATAAAAGCAAACTTTGATTTTTCCATCAGAGTTCTCTGAAATGGACACTGGAGCGCATTTAACATTGTGACCAGAAATATTGAAATTTGACAGCTGAGAGGTGAAAGGTCTCAAATTTATACATTGAGGTGTTTGTTCCTGTCATTGTCCCAGCAGCTTGCTCAGAATAACCCCTTTTGCTTACTGAACCTTTGAGAAACAGAGAACATTAAGTAATACATCTTGGCAGACATCCTGGGATTCTACTCCCACCAGGAAGGAAGTCATCCTTAAGCATCACTAAAAGAATTCTGTGGCTGTTAAAAAGAGATCCGTGCAACCCGGGTGTTTAACTATATTGTGCAGAAAAATTTCTTGTTTGGGCCCCCACTCCAAAAACGTCAGCCTGTAATTCTGGACTTTGTGCTTGGTTTTACACAAACCTCTCATCTGATACTGCCTTCTACCAAAACTTTATTTGCTGATAGCATGGAAAATGGCCACTTGAGCTCTTCCTGGAAAAAAATGGGAAAACTACCTCACTCTGGCAAAATTTCTCTTCAGCACAAACACTCCCTTCGTTTCACTGCCCATTTCAGTGCTGCCCCTCCCTTCTGGCAACTCCCCACCCCTCTCCCACTCCCCAGGTACCCAGACTGCCCTGTCCTCCCCCTGCCTGTTCAAACTAGCAGCCAGCCAGAATCCACAGTGGATTTTGAGAAGATCTGGGGCCACCTCAAAGCCTGGACTCTTTAAATGTATACATCTAATAACTAATTTGAAAATTCCATTTTCTCAAATAAGACAGTAGTAAACTATAACAAGAGTTAATTCTAAAGGAACAAGGAGGCAATTGTCATCATCATATCTCACATATATGATGTACTTATCTGGTCTTATGTAAAATGGAGCACATGGATTAATTTATTTAATCTTCATAACAACCCCATTAGGCCTATGCCATTTTATCCTCTCTCCCTTTTTTTAACAACAAAATGACAAAGATTTTTTTAAGCTGCCTTAAGATAAAGATTCTGGGTCATCTCTTAGGCTCACCCACCAGGGATATGATTGGTTTCCACAGCAAACGGTACGCTTTCTAAATGTCATAAATTTTTTAGATTACTTGCAAATCATCGAAGCTTAGAATAGTAAATCCTGGAATACCAGGGGTTTGCCTCAAACCCATTCTTAATAAAAGTATACTTCACTGATAGGTTAACCCGTGACCCCTCCCAGGGATATTTTTCATCTAATGCTATCTTAAACCAGGGGGATTCATCGTCAAAGATTGAACGTCAGGCAGCACCTTTCTGCAAGAAAAGAGAAATACTCTTGTGGCTTTTCGAATTATGTTATATCAAATAACCATTTCTCTTTGTACAAGGCCCTACCTGGTTGAAGTAAAACAAAACAAGCAAGCCAGACTGAATGCGGCCTTACCCCTGCTTCCAGGATTTTTTAGAAGGAAAGGACATGAAAATCATAATTGAACAGTAAGAAAATGAAACACACTTATTTTTAATGCATAGATGCTACTTAAGAGTTGTCCCATTAATGCCGTGAGGGCAAGAAAAACTTCAAACATTCCCTGCAGCTAGTGGCTCTCAAACTAGAGCTTGCATTGGAATGACCTGGAGCGACTGTTCAAACACAGATTGCTGGGCCCTAAATCAGAGTTACTGATTTTGCTTTTCTGGCAAGTTCCCAAGTAACGCTAATGCTGCTGATCTAGAGACCACACTTTGAGAACCACTGCTTCTTGTTAGGTCATGGAAAGAATGCTCTGGGTTTCCCTAGGTGTTTGAGGATTGGTCAGGGAGCTACCTGAGGTTTATTTCTAGCAGCGATTCTTATAGTAGCTCAAGGTGAGGCTTCAGCTGAGATTTGTAGAATGGGTGGGAGTCAACACAGCCAAGAGGCCTTGAGAAGAGCTGCCCACCAGTGAAAGATCAGAGTGACTGGCACTGCAGACTCAAACCAGGCAAGCCTCAGCTGGAAGGCTAAGCTGGAGCTCCCTCAGGGAGGTAGGCAGTCAGATAAGCACCAGGACAGGGAGAGTATTCTGCTGCTCAGAATCACAACCTCCAAAACAGTACTCAAGGCTGGACAGAGGGCAATGCCCACGGGCACATGTGCACACACACACACACACACGCATGCATCCACTTCAGGAACTGCACCAGAGGAGGTAGATGAAAATGTTCCCTTGGGTGAGCCAAAACCCAGGTTGGTCAATTTATTGCCCCCAGAGAAACTGAAATTGACATGAACTCCCCCAAACCTAAGCAGAAGCATAAGGTGAAAGGGAAATAAAATGCTACGAATAAATAGGTATTTTATGTGTCTGCCATGAAACACCTGCATAAAAGAGAAAAGGGAAGAAAATCTATTTTACACCTCAAATCTAAAGATTTTACATTCCTTTCAAGTTTTTATATTAGGACCTAGACTCAGAATTTTATATATGTTGCCCACTCTTTACAGCTCTCTGATAGAACAAATGCAAGGGGGAAAAACAGGATAGATGAATTGCCACCTTGCCCCTTCCTCATATTTTGTGAAAATTATCTTTTCTAAGACTTACAAAAGCCTCAATCTCTGCATGAGTTATTAGGGAGGCTTTAGAAGCCACAGCTTTTGTGGGCCTTTCAGCATGGCATTCGGGCTCAAGGTTTTTTTTAGCTCATCCACAGGTACCGGATTTATGACTGCTCA
The DNA here is from genome assembly GCF_003255815.1 of Theropithecus gelada. Classification (NCBI taxonomy): domain Eukaryota; kingdom Metazoa; phylum Chordata; class Mammalia; order Primates; family Cercopithecidae; genus Theropithecus; species Theropithecus gelada. The sequence continues at coordinate 28,230,634 of NC_037674.1, read as the reverse complement.
TGGTCAGAAAAGCATGGCTGTGCTACGTGAGGTTTAGAATGATCTTGGATGACTCTTTCACCTCCATCGTGTCCTCTAAATGTTGAAGAATAGTGCATGAATAGTTTCAGCAGTCATGAAAGTTATTTCCTAGTTCCAATCTAAGAACAACAAGCTAATAAGCTAATTGACGCCTTAACATCAGCTGTGCCCTATTCGTGGAATGACAGCCCATCTGTCAGGTCCCTTCCCAAAAAGGCACACTGTCTGTTTATGCTCACACATCACAGCTTCTTTGGGCAGCATATTTTCCCTCAAGCCTTAAAACCTGTTATTAAGGCAGACTTCACCACCATTTAAGTGACTTGCAAGCAAGCCTCTTGCTAATGAATATTAAACCCCGTGGGTCAGTGAGGTCCTCCTGCTTTCCCCACAGATAGGGTAAGACAAGATGCCATTTTTTCCTTTGGCGACCTAATAAATCTCTAACTGCTGATTTGTTTCCATTTTCAATCTAGAATAAACAAAAAGGCTTACAGCCTCCTTCCATGGTCGCCTGAGCTCACCAACCACCATGCAAAGGCAGCAATTTTTCATTATTGATAAAATGTAATGTCATAATGTCACGGCCTTTCAGGTCATCATCTTTGTAAGTCAGCAATGACATTATCACATTTTATAATGATAACAAATGGCCATAATGTTTGCATGTTATTTTCATTGGCTCCTCCAGAATTCTAATTCAACACCGTCAACAGAAGGAACTCAACAGCAACTTCAAAGGTCTACCTCCTTAGATCTGCTCAAGGCTGATAGTAAAATTTGCATGAATCAAAGCTAATTAAAACCATAAGGGCCATTTCCCCCCATTGACTAAATGCCTCACTTTTAGAAAGAAATTTTGCAGAATGTATTTTTACTGTTGGATTTTGGCACATAAATGCATTAAATATATCTACTTGCTATTCATTCATGAACTCTCACTAACCCCTTTCTGTCCCGTTCATGCCTGTGCTTCTCTAATCTGTCTAGTGATTTTTGAGTGCTGCATTCTGCCAGTTTCATGATAATCATAGAACACTAATTGGTCTAAATGATAAGAATCATTCATGGGGCACTTATTTCCACATATTAGCCTTCTGACTCCCCTTCTTGCTGAATAAGTAGAAATATATATATTTCATTGTTTAACCCCAGAACTCAAACAGGCATTCTTCAGAAAGCAATTTTTTTGGTTCTTCAACAATACAGAGTAACAGAGAAATAGAGTCGAGTCAGAATAAATTCATACTCTAGTCCTACATACACCCCTAAAATAGACTTCAGAGACTTCAGGAAATGTTTTACAACCTGTAGCTCTTTGCAAAGAAAGAAAAGGAACGAGACTCCATCTAAAAAGGAAAGAAAGAAAGAAAGAAAGAAAGAAAGAAAGAAAGAAAGAAAGAAAGAAAGAAAGAAAGAAAGAAAGAAAGAAAGAAAGAGAGAAAGAGAGAGAGAGAAAGGAAAGAAGGAAGGAAGGAAGGAAGGAAGGAAGGAAGGAAGGAAGGAAGGAAGGAAGGAAGGAAGGAAGGAAGGAAGGAAGGAAGGAAGGAAAAGAAAAGAAAAAAGAAAGAAAGAAAAGGAGAGGGAGAGAAGGAAGGAAATTATCATTTGCTGAGCTCTGCGTTGGTGTATCTAATCTAATCTTCAATGACACCTGAGAGTCAAGGAGAGTAGGCAGCTGATGGGTCACAAAAGCAGCGATCAAACTTCACAGTTGTAACTTCAAAGCTCATGAATGTTCCATTGCACAAAACTCCTAAATTAGGCATTCCACTACTATAGAAGGAAGAATCAGATCTTCTGATCAGAATCAAAAAAAATCATATATTTAGAAAAATAACAGATATGAGGAGATTTCAGATGCAGAAAATATTTATCTTGCCATTAATACATCCAGATAGACTGCTGTGATACCATATTCTCAGAGCAGGCACATCTTAATTGAGTTAATGACTTCCATTCATCTGCATGATTCCTCAATGATGTATTTTCCACATTATTCAGTATGTTTCACTATTGTCATTGAAAAGCGAGCCAAATTAGGCAGTTTCGTCAGATTTGGAGATCAGCAGCCCTTTAGCTGATACAATAAAACCATGTAAAAGAGCATATAGGGCTTTTTCGCAACAGGTTTGCCACCAGAACACAGGTGTCATGAACACTACCCCCAAAAGCCGAAATGGGAAAGGCAAAGACTTATATCAACATTGTCATCATTGGACACATAGGTTCGGGCAAGTCCACCACTACTGGCCATCTGATCTATAAATGCAGTGGCATCGACAAAAGAACCATTGAAAATTTGAGGAGGCTGCTGAGATGGGAAAGGGCTCCTTCAAGTATGCCTGGGTCTTGGATAAACTGAAAGCTGAGCGTGAACGTGGTATCACCATTCATATCTCCTTGTGGAAATTTAAGACCAGCAAGTACTATGGGACTATCATGGATGCCCCAGGACACAGAGATTTCATCAAAAATATGATTACAGGGACATCTCCTGCTGACTGTACTGTCCTAATAGTTGCTGCTGGTGTTGGTGAGTTTGAGGCTGGTATCTCCAAGAATGGGCAGACCTGAGAGCCTGCCCTTCTGGCTTACGCACTGGGTGTGAAAGAACTAATTGTTGGTGTTAACAAAATGGATTCCACCGAGCCACCCTATAGCCAGTAGAGATATGAGGAAATCATTAAGGAAGTCAGCACTTACATTAAGAAAATGGGCTACAACCCCGACACAGTAGCATTTGTGCCAGTTTCTGATTGAAATGGTGACAACATGCTGGAGCCAAGTACTAACACGCCTTGGTTCAAGGGATGGAAAGCCACCTGTAAGGATGGCAATGCCAGTGGAACCCACACTGCTTGAGGCTATGGACTGCATTTTGCCACCAACTCATCCAGCTGACAAGCCCTGCTTCTCCAGGATGTCTACAAAATTGGTGGTATTGGTACTGTTTCTATTGGCCAAGTGGAGACTGATGTTCTCAAACCCAGTATGGTGGTCACCTTTGCTCCAGTCAACATTACAACTGAAGTAAAATCTGTCGAAATGCACCACAAAGCTTTGAGTGAAGCTCTTCTTGGGGATAATGTGGGCTTCAATGTCAAGAATGTGTCTGTCAAGGATCTTTGTGGTGGCAACATTGCTGGTGACAGCAAAAAAGACCCACCAATGGAAGCAGCTGGCTTCACTGCTCAGATGATTATCCTGAACCATCCAGGCCAAATCAGCCCTGGTTATGTCCCTGTACTGGATTGCCACACGCTCACATTGCTTGCAAGTTTGCTGAGCTGAAGCAAAAGATTGATTGCCATTCTGGTAAAAAGCTAGAAGATGAGCCCCAAATTCTTGAAGTCTGGTGATGTTGCCATCGTTGATATGGTTTCTGCCAAGCCCTTGTGTGTTAAGAACTTCTCAGACTATCCACCTTTGTGTCACTTTGCTGTTTGTGATATGAGACAGGCAGTTGTCGTGGGTGTCATAAAAGCAGTGGACAACAAGGCTGCTGGAGCTGGCAAGGTCGCCAAGTCTGCCTAGAAAGCTTAGAAGGCTAAATGAATATTAACCCAAGTACCTGCCACCCCAGTCTTAATCAGTAGTGGAAGAATGGTCTCAGAACTGTTTGTTTCAATTGGACACTTAAGTTTAGTAGTAAAAGACTGGTTAAAGATAACAATGCATCGTAAAACATTCAGAAGGAAAGGAGAATGTTTTGTGGACCACTTTGGCTTTCTTTTTTGTGAGTGACAGTTTTGAGTTATTAGATTTTAAAATCAGTACTTTTTAATGGAAACAACTTAGCCAAAACTTTGTCACAACATTTTGAGACCCATTTAAAAAGTTTAATGAGAAAAAAAAAAAAAGAGTATATAATGGTGTTGATATGAGAGCTTCCCAAGCCTGTTCTAGTCAATCAAAGGAGGTACTTTTACCACTTCCACTTAAAATAACAAACATTTCTACAAGGATTTCACTGCTCTCAAAGCACTATTCCTTATGCTATTGCATTTATCCTCACAGCAAACTCATGTTCAGTTAAGAAAACAGATTGCTTAAATAGTCCAAGTTCATACACACCAAGTGACAAAAATAAAATTCCAATGGAGGTCTCTTCCAGCTCAACTGCCTGTACTCTTTCCATTCTACCAAAGCCTTTAGTATATTTAGGGCAAGTGATTTCTAAGAGCAAGCATCAATATTCAGGGAAAGATTGGCCCTCCCTTGAAGGAGGAGACCAGGCAAACATCCAGACCTCATAACAATTGAAGGTTTCTGGAAATGGAAAGCTGGTATGGAGGAAGGTGGAGAAAGGATTTTCAGAGAGTGGGGTTTAACAACCTATTCTATCCATTAACTCACAAGCATATGTTGAGGAAGGAAATAGGCTACTCCTCCTCATTCCTCCATTTGTTCATTTTTTCAACACATATTTCTGAACACCCCCTCTAGGACAATATTATGCAAGCACTAAAGATACAATGGTGAATGAGACACACATAGACCTGCCCTTGTGGGGCTTACATTTATGAAGATGAGTTGGATGTTGAACAGCTAACGTCATGAGCAATCATCTCACTACCATCAGTGTAAGTGAAAACTAGTTGTAAGAATGCAGTGCTACAGGAGGACTTGACCAGTGCCAGGAGACTAAAAAAGCCCTCTCTGAGACTGAGACATGTACGTTAATATTTGAGGCAAGAGTAAATAAAAATCACAAAGCCAAACATTAGGAAATCAAGGGAATTTTCCATTCTTGCCTCCATCCTGAAGGCTCCTTCCTGCTTGGTTTCCCATGTTTTATTAGCCAAATGCCATGGCTAACAAAGCAGATGGCTACCATAATGGTTACTAGCTGAACCATCATTCAGCATTTGCCTGATCTAACTCACAGCCTCTTTGGAGAGCTGTAAACATATAATTTTGACAGGTTAGAGGCAGCCTTACTGACATGCCTGATGGTTTTCTTCCAAGTCAGATTTTAAATCATAGCTAGTCTGGCAGGTGCTGCAGTGGCCACCCCTTTCCCTTTCCTGTGTCTTTGTACAATTCCTCACACTGAGCCAGATGTGGTCTCTACACATGAAGCCACACAAGACTCCACATCCCCTGACTTCTGTGTCCTCTCTTTTTTTTCTTAACTATTTCCTGTGCTTGGGTATTGCTATAGACTGAATTGTGTCCCCTAAACTTTCTGTGTTAAACCCCTAACTCCAAATGTGACTATATTTCGTGATGGGACCTTTAGGGGGGTAATTAAGTTAAAATGAGGCCATAGGGGTGGGGCTCTGATCTAATAGAATTAGTGTCCTGATAAGGAGAGATACCAAAGAGCAATCTCTCTCCACACCCTTACAGAGGAAGGGCTTTGTGAGGACAGCGAGAAGGCACCCATCTGCAAGCCAGGAAGAGATGCTTCACCAGAACGAACTCTGTTGACACCTTGATCTTGGACTTCCAGCCTCCAGAACTGTAAGAAAAAAACGTCTGTTGTTTAAGCCATCCAGTCTCTGATGTTTTTTATGGAAGCCTCAGCTGACAAGAATATAAACATGAAAAGAGAAATCTGCTGGGTATAGCACATCCATAAAAAGTGTTAATGGGGCTGTATATGAGTATTACAAAGGTAGTAATTGCACAACTTGTGCTCCCGGCTCTAGAGGCTGGGAGGAGGAAAAGGCAGTAGCTGGGGGGAAAAAATCATTGAGGGGATTGTCCAGACAGGAAGACTATAACCTTCACAGTTCCCACTGCATCATTGCAGGCAAATGACAACAATTTTAGATATCTGCTCCTAAACCTTGTTTTTAAGTTATCTTCACCATATTCTATAATTATATATTCCAGGAATGCCCTTTCTGAATAATTTTGGAATGGTTTATATCAGAAAGAGCTGCAGCCATCTAGTTCCTGGGAGCACGCTCCTCACCAGAAGACAGACAGTAGAGTCATCATTTGCTAATAAGGAATTAATCTGGAGAGAGAAGAAGCTTTAAAGAAAATATTTTGATAAGGCTTTTAGGATTTGGTAAGCCAAATTTCATGGAACTTGATATTCTTGGTAATCACAGAAATACCAGATGTAGCTATTTTCTCATCTTCAATAGTAGGAGCATTTGAGGGAAAGGGTCCAAATCATACAAGTTTATCTGTAGCTATAGAACAAAAATTAGTCTTTCCTTGAGATAAATTGGAAGCAGACAGAATGCTTTACTTAGGATTAGGTATTCTTCTTGCAGAATAGCTAATACTGAGTAACCTGAAGGAACAGGGCATTGTACCCATCAGTTATATTCAATAATTCGGTATAATAAACCACCCTAAAACTCAGTGACATCCAACAATAAGCATTTTTATTTCTCACTCATAAATCAGCAGGTTAGCAATGGCTTGGCTGATTTAGGCTGGACTCAGCTGCAGGTTGGATTCAGGTCTGCTCCACCTCTCTCCATCCTCCTTAGACACAGTAGCTACCCAGACATATTATTCTCATCGAAAAATTGGAAGCACAAGAAGACAAGCACAACTCCAGCAAGACACTTTAAGCCTTTTCTTTAAGTCTTGGTCAAAGCAAATCACACAACTAGGCCCAAGATCCAAGTGCAGGCAGGGAAGGACACCTCACCCACCATGAGGCCAAAGCAAGTTATAGGGCCAAGCCCAACATCAACAGGTTGGGAAAATTTACTTCTCCAGTGTGGGAAAGGTAGGGAGGAGAGTGAATATTTGCTTAACTATAATCTAACTAACCACAGAGATATTATTATCTCTATTTTACAACTAGGAAAACAGATCACTCACCCAAACTGCAGAGCTAGGATATGAACCCAAGCTTATATTTTTTCCAAAGTTCATATTCTTTCCATCCTGCTACCCTCTACGTAATGGAAAGGAAAATATAGCGAAACATTGTCATAGTGGCAATAGGCAGCAAGGGATTGAAGGGACATGGTTATAAACTAGTACAGGGGTTGGGGCTTGGGGTGCCCAGTGGTGGAAACAACAGATAGAAGCTAGTCTATCAAACACATGTTTATTTCATCCATTGAAAAAAATATATTTACTGAGCACCCACAATGCACTAGGTACTGTGGTAGGCATTGGGATTTGTCATCCCAGACAGGCATCTGTCAATGCTTGATGAAAATTGGTTCAGTGAAACCAAGTTTTACAGGCTGTACCAATGTCCTTCCAGATCCTTTGGAGAGCATGTTCCCTTCTGCACACCTTGCCATCTAATCCCACACTGCCAGACCTAACCCCACCAAGACCTCCTCTACCCCCCAATCCCTCCTCCACCACAAGCCAGCTCAGCACCTTTAAGCTGCCTGATAATATTTGGTGTTATTATTTGTGCCAAGTGATAAATAAAAGCTTTATCACATTTTAAATATAAATAGTTCATGCAAATCTATAAGAAATATATAAGTACCCTATAGAAAAATATCAATAAGATCATGACTACTCAAAGAACAACAGAAAAAGAAAATCATGAAAAAACTGTTTAACTGTAAGTGTCCATCAGCCAAGACCAAGCAACACAAGACCATTCTGACATGTAGCCCATACTGGAATAACTTCTTAAGCCAGTTGGCATTTTCTACCCCAGAACTGACCCTCCCTACTACAGTTTTTGTACCATCTCTCTTACCACCACACTCTCACCCTTACAAATATACACATCCTCAGCTCTCCTGACTACAACCTCTGCTGGTCCAAAAATTGTCTCAATAATAAATTCTTCGATTGCTTCATACAGCCCGTATTGTGCTCAGCTACCTTGCAGTCTAGTCTTGCCTGAAGTAATTTAAATATTTCCTGAAGTCACTCAAGATTTTACTCATAAGACACAGCAAAGCTTTTTAAAATCCCTTTTATCATCATTTCTCCTTATCCCACTTGTCTCTAATATTTCTTTCTTCTCTCTTCCTCTAAACTCCCCACACAATTCTCCATGGAATCCAGCCTCCATGGATTCCATTTTCTGATCTTCCCCTCATTCCATCCTTTTATTCTATCAGTGCCCTAGGACCTATTCAATGAGCCAGATGCTGTTGGCCTCATGGTCTTGGTTGCTCACACTGTCCTAAAATGCTCTTCACCTGGATGCCCACTGTTCCTCCTTCAGGCCTTTATGCAAATGCCACCTTTGCTGTGACGCCTTTTCAGCCCATCCCAGGGAAAATGGCGTGTTCCCATCCCACAATCGCTACTCCCTGTCCTCCTTCCCTGCTTTCTCTATAATTGTAGCATGTATTTGCATCTGACATGCTATCCATTTTATTTCTTTGTTTACCTTTTATCTCCCCTCAGTGGAGTGCAAGACACATGAAGGTGGGGGGATGTCATCTGTTTTGCTCACTGCTGTGTCCCCAGTAAAGTGCCTGGCACTTAGGGTGCCTTCAAAAATATGTATTCACCCATTATGTTTGCTCTGCATAACAAAGGACCAAGAAGAAACTGTCAAAATTGATGATGATGAAGGCGATGAAAGGGAGGGAAACTGGAAACTCCGCGTGTAATATCTTTTCTCTTTGTTTACTTTATTGCACTGTAGCACTGTCCTTGGACTGACCCAGTCTGCAGGATACTCCTACCAATACAGACACCTGCCCACCTGTCTCTTCTGGACCGCCCTAAAATCACTCCGTGTTCCTTTGTTCCTCCCATGTTCCTTAGTGATCTGAACCTGTTCTGTTTCATCCTCTCAGGAAGAGGTTATACCTTTGTTCATTTTTGACACATTAAGCCTACAATTCCAGTGACCCTTTATAGTGCAGTGTGGTGTGCCTGGGGTTATTCTTAAAGGACTTCCCACAGAGACAGGGCTTTACCCATAGGAATAAGTCTCTAATGGTTAGGAATTATGGCCTCCAAGCCAAGATATACACCTGAGACACCATCAGCCATAACTCCTCTGGAGAAAAGCAGCTCATTTTTATGCCATATGAGAGGACTTTCTCTGTCATGGAAACAAGGTCATCCAAATAGACAATAAGATCACTGATCTCTGTGACGTGACCATGGAGAAACACCAAAGTGCTCTGCCCTCAATGTAATGCCATTAGAATGTTTCTGAGCACAGACATGTCCTGAAATATAGTTGAGAGATTATCAACAGATGTATATTTTACCCTTGTTCTTCCTAGCTCTCATTTACCATAGATAATTGGGAATTGACTGAATCAGATGGACAGTAAATAGAATGTCAATTTATTTCTACTAAAATCCAATCAACTGCTTATACTCCTCTCTTTCCTCATCCATTTGTTTACACTATTAGGTAAAAAAAAAAAAGGTATATATGTATAAAAATATATAACTTACATAACTAGAAGTCTAAAGTTAAATTTTAAAGCACCAAGAAAAAATTATAGGTGAATACTTACCTGACCTATGCAAAGGAAAAAATATTTAATCATAAAAGGAAAGAAATAAACAGCATTGGAAAAGATGTTTTCTTTCAAAATATAAAACTTCATAATTATTATTTATATGAAATGGTGAAAAACTTTAATGCATTTTATATATAAAGAGTTCCTATAAATAAATAAGAAATATATCAGCACCCTGTAGAAAAAAAATAGAAAAAATAATAGTCAATAAACAAAAAATGAATAAATAATAAAAAATGCTTAACTTCAGCAATAATCAAGAATGTGCACACTTAAGCAAGATGGGTCCTCAACAAAATACTAGCAAACCAAATTGAACGGTGCACAGAAAAGATCATACACCATAATCAAGCAAGATTTATCCCTGGGGTGCAAGGATAGCTCTGCATACACAAATCAATCAATGTAATATACAACATTAACATAATGATTTTTTAAAATCACATAATCATCTGAATAAATGCAGGAAGAGCATTTGACAAAATTCAGCACCTTTTTATGATTAAAAACACTCAACAAACTAAGTATTGAAGGAATGTATCTCACATAATAAAAGCTATATATAAAAAGCCCATAAACTAAACGCTTTTCCTCTAAGATCAGGAATAAGGCTAGGCTATCATCTCTTACTACTTCTGCTCAACATAGTATTAAAAGTCCTAACCAGAGTAATTAGGCAAGAAAAAGAAATTAAAAGCTTCCAAATTGAAGAAAAGATGTAAAATTGTCTCTGTCTATAGATGACATGATCCTATACACAGCAAACCCTAAAGGTTCCACAGAAAAACTCTTAGAACTAATAAATGAATTCAGTAATGTTGCAGGATACAAAGTTGAGATTTTAAAAAATCAATCGCATTTTTATATACTAACAAATGACCCAAAAGAAAATTAAGAAAACAATCTCATTTATAGTAGCATTTAAAAGAATGAAATACATATAAATAAATTTAACCAAGGATATGAAAGACTTGTACACTGAAAACTACAACACACTGATGAAAGAAATTTAAAAAGAGACAAAGAAATGGAAAAAAAACTTATGTTCATAGATTGGAAGAATTAATGTTGTAAAAATGTTAAAAGCAATCTACAGATTCAATTATATTCCCAAGAGAATCCCAATGGCATTTCTCACAGAAACAGAAAAAAAAATCCTAAAATTCATGTGAAAAAACAAAAGGCCCAGAGTAACCATCATAATCAAAGCTGGAGGCATCATATTTCCTGACTTAAAGACATATTACAAAGCTACAGTAATTCAAACAGCATGGTACTGGCATAAACACAGACATACAAACTAATGAAACAGAATGGAGAGTCCAGAAATAAATCCATGAATATACTGTCAACTGATGTTCAATAAAGAATACATGATGGAGGAAAATGATCTCTTTAACAAATGGTGATGGAATAACAGTATCCCAGAGGCAAAAGGATGAAATTGGATCCTAATTTGTACTATACACAAAAATCAATTCAAAATAGGTTAAACACTTAAATGTAAACCTGAAACTGTAAAACTTCTAGAAGAAAAAAGTACAGGAAAATCTTCATGAAATTGGTGTTGAGAATTTTTTGCAAATGATACCAAAAACACAGACAACGAAAGCAAAAACAGACAGATGAGCACAACAGCAAACTAAAGCTCTTCTTCCCAGTAAAAATAAATTAATAAATAAATAAACCAAGTGAAAAGGCAACCCATGGAATGGGAGAAAATGCATACACCTAATAAGGGGTAATTCTCAAAATACGTAAAGAATTCCTCCTACAATTCAATAGCAAAATAATAATAATAATAACTTAACTAAAAAGTAGGAAATAGACCTGAATAAATATTTCTCCAAAGAAGACATATAAATATTCAATAGATACATGGAAAAGTGTCAACACCATTAATCATCAGGGAAATGGAAATCAAAACCACAATGAGATATCACTGCACACATGTTAAGATGGCTATTATCAAAAAGAACAAAGCAAGTGTTGGCAAGAATGTGGAAAAATTGGAATCCTTGTACATTGTTGTGGGAGTGGAAAATGGTGCAACCACTATAGAACTACCGTATGATTCAGCAATCCCACCTCTGGGTATGTATCCAAAGGAAATGAAATTAGTATATCAAAGAGATATCTGCAATCCCATGTTTGCTGTAACATTATTCAGAATACCAAGATATGAAAACAACCCTAACGTCCACCAACAGACAAATGGGTAAAGAAAATGTAGTATACACATATAATGAAATATTATTCAGCCTAAAAAAAAGAGGAAGTCCTACCACGTGCAACAACATGGAGAGACCTGGAAAACATGCAAAGTGAGATAAATCTACCACAGAAGGACAAATACTGCATGATTCCACTTACATGAGGTATCTAAAATAGTCAAACTTCTAGAAGCTAAAAATAGAGTGACAGTTTCCAGGGAATAGGGTGAAGGTGAAATGGGAAGTCATTCAATAGGTACAAAGTTACAGTTATACAAAATAAATAAATTCTAGATATCTACTATATGACATAATACCTGCAGTTAACAATATAGTGTTGTGCACTTAAAAATTTGCTAAGAGGTAGATCTCGTGTTAAATTCTTGCTCATATCACAAAAAAGTATTGGGACAAGACCCGCACCAAGATGGCCAAATAGGAAGAGCTCTAGCCTCCAGCTCCCAGAGTGAGCCACAGAGAAGACGGGTGATTTCTGCATTTCCAACTGAGGTACCGGGTTCATCTCACTGGGGCGTGTCAGACAGTGGGTGTAGCCCAATGAGCGAGAGCCTAAGCAGGGCGAGGCATCACCTCACCCAGCATATGCAAGGGGGAAGGGAATTCCCTTTCCTAGCCAAGGGAAACCGTGACACACACCTGGAAAATCGGGTCACTCCCACCCTAATACTGTGCTTTACCAAGAGTCTTAACAAACGGCACATCAAGAGATTATATCCCGCACCTGGCTCAGAGGGTCCCACGCCCACGGAGCCTCCCTCATTGCTAGCACAGCAGTCTGAGATCTAGCTGCAATGCAGCAGCGAGGCTGGAGGAGGGGTGCCCACCATTGCTGAGGCTTAAGTAGGTAAACAAAGCAGCCAGGAAGTTCAAACTGGGTGGAGCCCACCACAGCTCAAGGAGGCCTGCCTGCCTCTGTTGACTCCACTTCTGGGGACAGGGCATAGCCAAACAAAAGGCAGCAGAAACCTCTGCAGATATAAATGTCCCTGTCTGACAGCTTTGAAGAGAGTAGTGGTTTTCCCAGCATGGAGTTTGAGATCTGAGAATGGACAGACTGTCTGCTCAAGTAGGTCCCTGACCCCCAAGTAGCCTAACTGGGAGACATCTCACACTAGGGGTAGACTGACACCTCACACCTCACACCTCACACCTCACACTTCACACAGCCAGATACACCTCTGAGATGGAGCTTCCAGAGGAATGATCAGACAGCAACATTTGCTGTTCAGCAATATTCACTCTTCTGCAGCCTCCCCTGCTGATACCCAGGTAAACAGGGTCTGGGGTGGACCTCGAGCAAACTCTAACAGACCTGCAGCTGAGGGTCCTGACTGTTAGAAGGAAAACTAACAAACAGAAAGGACATCCACACCAAAACCCCATATGTACATCACCATCATCAAAGACCAAAGGTAGATAAAACCACAAAGATGGGGAAAAAGCAGTACAGAAAAGCTGGAAATTCCAAAAGTCAGAGTGCCTCTCCCACTCCAAAGGAACGCAGCTCCTCGCCAGCAATGGAACAAAGCTGGATGGAGAATGACTTTGACGAGTTGAGAGAAGAAGATTTCAGACAATCAAACTTCTCCAAGCTAAGGGAGGGATTACGAACCCTGTGCAAAGAAACTAAAAACCTTGAAAAAAGCTTTGATGAATGGCTAACTAGAATAACCAATGCAGAGAAGTCCTTAAACAAACTGATACAGATGAAAACCATGACATGAGAACTATGTGACAAATACACAATAGATCAATAACAGGCTCTGAAATTGAGGCAATAATTAATAGCCTACCAACCAAAAAAAGTCGAGGACCAGACGGAGTCAGAGCCGAATTCTACCAGAGGCACAAGGAGGACCTGGTACCATTCCTTCTGAAATTGTTCCAGTCAATGGAAACAGACGGAATCCTCCCTAATTCATTTTATGGGGCCAACATCATCCTGATACCAAAGCCTGGCAAAGACACAACAAAAAAAGAGAATTTTAGACCAATATCCCTGATGAACATTGATACAAAAGTCCTCAATAAACTACTGGCAAACCAAATTCAGCAGCACATCAAAAAGCTTATCCACCATGATCAAGTTGGTTTCATCCCTGGGATGCAAGGCTGGTTCAACATATGCAAATCAATAAACATAATCCAGCATATAAACAGAACCAAAGACAAAAACCACATGATTATCTCAATAGATGCAGAAAAGGCCTTTGACAAAATTCAACAGCCATTCATGCTAAAAACTCTCAATAAATTCAGTATTGATGGAACGTATCTCAAAATAATAAGAGCTATTTATGACAAACCCACAGCCAATATCATACTGAATGCACAAAAACTGGAAACATTCCCCTTGAAAACTGGCACAAGACAGGGATGCCCTCTCTAACCATTCCTATTCAACATAGTGTTGGAAGTTCTGGCCAGGAAAATCAGGCAAGAGAAACAAATAAAGGGTATTCAATTAGGAAAAGAGGAAGTCAAATTGTCCCTGTTTGCAGATGACATGATTGTATATTTAGAAGACCCTATTGTCTCGGCCCAAAATCTCCTTAAGCTGATAAGCAATCTCAGCAAAGTCTCAGGATACAAAATCAATGTGCAAAAGTCACTATCATTCTTATACACCAATAACAGACAGAGAACAAAATCATGAGTGAACTCCCATTCACAATTGCTTCAAAGAGAATAAAATACCTAGGAATCCAACTTAAAAGGGATGTGAAGGACCTCTTCAAGGAGAACTACAAACCACTGCTCAATGAAATAAAAGAGGACACAAACAAATGGAAGAACATTCCATGCTCATGGATAGGAAGGATCAATCTCGTGAAAATGGCCATACTGCCCAAGGTAATTTATAGATTCAATGACATCCCCATCAAGCTACCAATGACTTTCTTCACAGAATTGGAAAAAACTCCTTTAAGGTTAATATGGAATGAAAAAGGAGCCTGCATTGCCAAGACAGTCCTAAGCCAAAAGAACAAAGCTGGAGGCATCACGCTACCTGACTTTAAACTATACTACAAGGCTACAGTAACCAAAACAGTATGGTAATGATACCAAACCAGAGATACAGACCAATGGAACAGAACAGAGCCCACAGAAATAATACCACACATCTACAACTATTTGATCTTTGACAAATGTGACAAAAACAAGAAATGGGAAAAGGATTCCCGATTTACTAAATGGTGCTGGGAAAACTGGTTAGCCATAAGTAGAAAGCTGAAACTGGATCCCTTCCTTACACCTTATATAAAAATTAATTCAAGATGGATTAGAGACTTAAATGTTAGACCTAAAACCATAAAAACCCTAGAAGAAAATCTAGGCAATACCATTCAGGACATAGGCATGGGCAAGGACTTCATGTCTAAAACACCAAAAGCAATGACAACAAAAGCCAAAACTGACAAATGGGATCTAAAATGAAACAGCTTCTGCACAGCAAAAGAAACTACCATCAGAGTGAACAGGTAACCTACAGAATGGGAGAAAATTTTTGCAATCTACTTATCTGACAAAGGGCTAATAACCAGAACCTACATAGAACTCAAACAAATTTACAAGAAAAAAACAACCCTATGAAAAAGTGGGCAAAGGATATGAACAGACACTTCTCAAAAGAAGACATTTATGCAGCCAACAAATACATCAAAAAATGCTCATCATCACTAGCCATCAGAGAAATGCAAATCAAAACCACAATGAGATACCATCTCACACCAGTTAGAATGGTAATCATTAAAAAGTCAGGAAACAACAGATGCTGGAGAGGATTTGGAGAAATAGGAACACTTTTACACTGTTGGTGGGACTGTAAACTAGTTCAGTCATTGTGGAAGACAGTGTGGCGATTCCTCAAGAATCTAGAACTAGAAATACCATTTGACCCAGCCATCCCATTACTGGGTATATTCCCAAAGAATTATAAATCATGCTGTTATAAAGACACATGCACACATGTGTTTATTGCAGCACTATTCACAATAGCAAAGACTTGGAACCAACCCAAATGTCCATCAATGACAGACTGGATAAAGAAAATGTGGCACATATACACTATGGAATACTATGCAACCATAAAAAAAGGATGAGTTCATGTCCTTCGTAGGGACTTGGATGAAGCTGGAAACCATCATTCTCAGCAAACTGTCACAAGAACAGAAAACCAAACACTGCATGTTCTCACTCATAGGTGGGAACTGAACAATGAGAACACTTGGACACAGGAAGGGGACACATCACACCCTGGTGCCTGTCGTGGGGTGGGGGGAGGGAGGAGGCATAGTATTAGGAGATATACCTAATTTAAATAACAAGTTAATGAGTGCAGCACACCAACATGGCACGTGTATACATATGTAACAAACTTGCATGTAGTGTACATGTACCCTAGAACTTAAAGTATAATAAAAAATATAAATAAATTTAGAAAAAGTATTGGGACACAAAGTAACTTTTGGAGATGACAGATATGTTTACTACCTTGGTTATGGTGATGATAACCCAGGTATATGCACATGTTCAAATTCATAAAATTGTATACATTAAATATATCCAGTTTTGTATATCAATTAAAATCTCAATAAAGCTACAAAAGAAAAGATGGTGTTTTCTGCCTATTCAACCTGTAAGGTTTTTTAATAATTACACTCAATATCAATGATGATACAGCAAAATAAATATTTTTATACAATGTTACTGAAAAACTAATGTTGCCTTTCTGAGAGGGTGATTTAGTAATCTATGAGTATTCATATTTTTATATAATAATATCCCTACTAATTTATTCTAAGGAAATAATTGGAGATTTGCATAAATATTTATTTATAGCAATGTTTGTTTACTATAGTGTTCTTTATGCTTAAAACACCCTAAATAGAAACACTGTTATTTATATTGGAAACACCTAAAGTTAACAATAAAGGAAGGCTAAGCAAATGGTGAGAGTCATACTGTGCAATCACTGAATATATTTAATTATGACAGACTGTACTTTGCAAAAATGACTGCAGCAACATTTCTGGCCCATGTGCCCTTCCAAAGCCTTGCCATTTCCCATTTGTAGCAGGCTAAGTAATAGCTCACATTTGGAGAGACATTTGAAGATGCAAGGCTGCTAGCCTTAAAGATGGAGGACGGGGCCACAAACCAAGGACTGAGGGCAGCCTCTAGAAGCTGGAAAAGCAAGGAAATGGATTCCTCTCTTGAGCCTCCAGAGGAGGCAGCCCTGCCAACACCTTGATTTGGCCCAGTAAAACCCATTTCAGATTTCTGACCTTCAAAACTGTAAGATAATAGATCCTTGTTGCTTTAAATTTGTAGTACTATGTTAAATCAGTGATAGGAAACTAACACAGTACTTGAGAGGTCCATGTCTCAAAGGGAAACATATGTGTCTCCTTGAAACTGCGTGGGCTTTTGAGACTGCCTTGGTGAACAGCACGTGGTAAGGAAATGCTATGTGACTTCCAAGACAAGGTCACCACATAAAAGGTGAGTTGGCATCACCCTGGCCTTTCTTTACAGATATGCACTTTTGGACCTGGGCTGTCATGTAAGGAACATGGCCATCCCGAAACCATCATGCAGGAGAGAGCACATCACAGAAAGAAATGGTCAAAAACTTAGGTGTTCCAACCTTCTGCTGTTTATGTTTTTCCAGCCTAGACAGCAGACCTGTGAGTAAGCAACCTTCGGACAACTAGCCCAAGCTACCACCTGACTGCAACTGCATGAAAGGTTCTGAGCAAGAACTACTTAGCGGAGCCTAGTTAACTTCCAGAACCATGACAGACAATAAAAACATGATTCTGTTGTTCTATGCCATTAGGTTTTGGGGCGATTTATTGAGTATCAATAGGTAACCAATACATTAATGATAAAGAGAAATGCTCAGAATATAATATCAAGCTCAAAAGTACAGAAAACCAGATACTATATATTCTCACTTATAAGTGGAGCTAAATGAGAACACATTAACACATGGAGGGGAACAACAGACACTGGGGCCTGTCAGAGGGTGGAGGATGGGAGGAGGCAGACGATCAGGAAAAATAACTAAGGAGTACTAGGCTCAATACCTGGGTGATGAAATAATGTGTACAACAAACCCCCCATGACACATGTTTACCTATGTAACAACCCTGTACATGTATCCTTGAACTTAAAATAAAAGTTAAAAAAAAAAAAACAAAATTTTTAAGTAGGCTACATGCTAAAGTAAGAGTGTGTGTGTGTGTGTGTGTGTGTGTGTGTGTGTGTGTGTGTGTGTATACAGAAAAAAAAACTTGGAGTTACCACTATGCATTTAGTGGTTATCTGTTTGTCCTGAGTGAAGACATTAATATCTTTATAGTTTTCTATATGTCCAAACAAATACTTGTCTATACAGTAAACAAGCATTACTTTGGTAACCAGGGAAAAATATTTTTAAGCTCTTTAAATACTATTACTTCTAAATCTATCACAAATGTAGAAAACATGTGAGCACATCCTGTGTGTGAACACATGTATGTGCATCTCCAAGATAAAATCAAGAGGGGAAGGGGCTACTTGATTAATCTGAGCAAGAACATGAACCTTTAAACCCTGCTTTTATTCTTCCTTTTCCTACAGAGGAGATGGCAGCAAATACCTTCTAATGTGAAGTCCAATTCCTAATCCTTTTAGCCACTCCCAATTCAACTATAATTGACTGATGCAACTAGGCTTGGATTCTGTTCTGTGACACAGATAGATTATCTGTAGCTTCTCCTGGACAGAGGAATATCAGCCACTCCCTTTAGAATTACCCCCTTTCTCTATGCATAGTGCCTAAAAAGCACCCCGTTTTTGCTGTCCCTGATTCTAAGTATCTCGGAAAGATGAGTCCTTGGAGAAGGGTCGGGGGTGAGATGAGAGAATGGAAAGGAGGTGGAGATCCGTGGTCCTAGGATGCTACAGTGTCCCATTTAATTACCATGGAAACCCCGTGGGGCATAATTAACAATCCCCTTTTTACAAATGAGAGCATTTAGGCTCAGAAAGATGAAGCAATTTACTCAAGTCAAAGAGCTAGTAAGCGGCATAACTAAACTTCTAATACAAAGTTTCTTATCATGGTAAAACTACACCTCTTTTCCTTCACCTCAATTTCCTAGTACCTACTTCAGAGTTGTAGTGTGTGTTAAATTATTAAGTGTACACATGGAATCTTATCATTTCATATTAAGCAGAGCAATGTCTCCCACGTGAGGACCCTATAGTAGTGTTAGCTGTCATCTGAGTCGTTATGAATCAAGATCATACAGAGGGCACAGGTGGGCACTGGAGACTGTCAACGGTCCTCCCTGCAGAGATCCCGCACTCTGCACCCCACCATTTCAAGGTGGGGCACAACCTACCCAGTGCTGGTTGTTTCTCCATGAAAACTAAAGCCGGGTCTGGCGCTCACAAAGCAGCAGCCTAGCGACCCACCCCAGACACTCATTCTCCTTGCTGTTTTTCAAAGAGCACAATAGCTCTCACACAGTCCAAGGACTATCATTAAAAGTCAGCCTCTCCGGAACGTGCCGATTCTGGGCTGACAAGTGATGGCGGGAGGAGGGGCTCCCCCACCCCAAACCCCGCGCACAAACTGGCTGTTTCTATAAAATAAATGAGGAAGGAAATGGTGTTGCGTTGGGATCTGCCTTCTAAATGCACTGAAAACTGAGGCTCCCGTCTTTTGGCATTTCCTAAAAGGCCTCTGGAGCTTTCCTTGCCAAGCCTGGATATTGAGAGTACTTTTAGCTGTTTAAGCCTTCCTCTTCTAACAGGGGTCAAAGGGCTGGAAAGATCTTCTCAAAAGGATAGAGAAGGAATCATTAAAAGGGAGGAGAAGGAAAGTGACAGAAGGTCAGCCTCCTTTTTCCTAATGGGTGCGTCCCTGAGGGGTCAGGCCCAGTGGCCGCCTGCTGCACAGGCACCTGGCTTCCGAAAACCTGCAGCAATTTGATTAACACTGCCGTGAGAGGGGAACCAGAGGAAGCTCAAAGGAGCAGCCCACGGAGGGTGTGGGGAAGAGAGTAAACACAATAGAAATCTGATTGTGATAAGTAAATTTCATTGATCGCATTAACATAAAACGATAGTGTTTCAGTAAACCAGAGAGAGCAAGCACTTGAAATCGTTGTGTTTTGAGTCTGTCATAAAGCTTATTTCCTTCACATATAAATTTGACCCAAAAATGTGACATTGCGTAGCAAGAAGCTTTGTATAAGGACTGGTTTGGGATTAAAATTCATCTTCGCATGCAACGCAAGCACACAAATAGTGAAGGTTTTCACTGATTTTTAGTCAACAAGCAATAAACTGCATTTGCACCCACACACCTATTCCTAACACCCCATCTGGTAACATTTCCACGTTTCAAGGAAAGAAATCAATAGCAATAATCCATGAGGGACTCACAGGTGTCTATTTTTTTTTTTTATTACACTGCCATTTGAAAAAAATGTTCACCTATCTACTTACAGCAAAATATTGTTATTTTTGTATGTTCACATGGAAATCTCCACATTATTACCGGGGAAAAAGAAGTAGAGGGGAAAGGGAGACGAGTCAATTAAAACAAATGTGAGCAAATATGTTCAAAAACACGTTTTTAACAATACAGGTTGTATTTGAACAACTCAAGCAATCATCAATGCATAAGCTGAAAATCCCCAATCAACCCACATATTGAAAATTATATTTTGACTCTGTTTCTGTGGAAAGAACAGCTAAGATGCATGTTGATGTCACTTCTCAGAGGGAAAAGCCATCCTGCTTTCAACTTGCAGTGCAGGGAGAAGACACCATCCCCAAACCCTGAAATTTAGAACTATGTCATCGCTGATTTTCTGTGCAAGAAGGAAATATGATTCTTTGTTACTGCTCTTATTTATTGCAGACCTTGTCTGGAATCTGGTATTGAAGCCGCGCTTGATGAGTTGCCGCCTTGAACTCTCCCACTGATCAATGCCGGCGCTGCTGCTGCATGAAAGAATAGCTTTCCCAAGGAGCCACTATCACCGGAAACCAGCTACCCAACACGCTTTTTGAAAAATGGGCCAGAGCCTTGTATGCTTAAGCTTCGAAACATGTTCCCACTCCCACCGCCAAAAAATGGCAAATGGTGACTGACCATCTGAAAATTGGAATGTTACAAGAGCAAGAGGTAAGGTCGAAAGCAGAAATCCTCCTTTCTGTGAAATGATCAGACACCATGGGATGAAAACATGCGGGGAAAAGGAAAGCTAATATGAATTGAGAGGACAGGAATCATATTTCTTCTCAGCAGGGTGACAAATAAAAAGTTGCCTTTCCTTTTCTGTGCAAATAAACTTTACTTTAGGAATTGTGGCAGCAGGTTGGTCTCCCATAAAATAGGTTTTATCTGCTGTGGTGACAATCCAAGGCAGGGAGGGGTTAGAGGCAGGGTAATTGCCATCGTTTCCATTATTTTTATCAATATTTTTGTTGTTTTGTGGAGAGATTGCAGGAGAAGTCTTGACAAATGCTATTAGGAATGGGGCTAAGAGAAAGGGTTTAATCCAATTCTTGGGCAGTTCATGTGGAAAGTATGTGTCACTGGAGTAAGCTGGGGCAAAATCCTCAAATAGACCCAAATTGGTCTCTGTAAAAACCCCAGGCTGTCCACAGCCTCTACGCTTTAGGGGCTTCCTGAGTGGGATGCCCGCGATGAAAACATCCACCAGGAAGAAAGTGGCTTTTGAAAAAGAAGTACAATAAGCCATCCATGGCTGTTGAAAGCCAGTGCTTTCTGGAGGGCCACAACCAACCACCAAAACCTATGAGCAATCGGACCCACAAACCATGAAACTCCATCTATCTTAAGAAATGAAACAAGAATAAGATCTGAGCTTCACTAAGGTTAACCCAACTACCTTCACCAACTATCCATCTTTCTGGGCTTTTCCCAGGCAATAAGTACTTTAAACAATTAGTAATCCTGGCTGGGCATGGTGGCTCACATCCACAGTTCCAGCACTTTGGGAGGCCAAGGTAGGAGGGTAGCTTGAGCCCAGGGGTTCAAGATCAGCCTGGGCAACATAGGGAGACCCCCATCTCTACAAACAAAATTAAAAATTAGCCAGGCGTGGTGGCATCCACCTGTAGTCCTAGCTACTAGGAAGGCTGAGGCAAGAGGATCTTTTGAGCCTGGGAGGTCTAGTCTGCAGTGAGCTATGACTGTGCTACTGCACTGCAGCCTAAGTGATTGAACAAGACCTTATTTCTAAAAAACAATTAAATAATAAGTAGACAAAAATAAAAAATATTACTAATCCCATTGTGAGCCGCTTCCATGCCTTACATGTTTTGTCTCCCTCCTCCAGACACTCCTGATACTTGCTGTGTCCTATGATCATGATTTGTGAGTATGCTGCTCCTTCCTCTCTAGAATTCCAGCTGCTCCATCTATATCTTTTCCCTCTTTGTATCTGCTGTGGCTCCCAGCTCTGAGCTTCATATAGAGTAGACACTCAAATGTTTGTTGAATGACTGATTGAATGAATGAATATAAAAGGCCTCATCCTTAAGTATTATTATCAAAAAGTCACAGCACTATAAAGACACAGGCACGTGTATGTTTATTACAGCACTATTTACAATAGCAAAGACTTGGAACCAACCAAAATGTCCATCAGTGATAGACCAGATAAAGAAAATGTGGTACATATATACCACGGACTACTATGCAGCCATGAAAAGGAATGAGATCATGTCCTTTGCAGGAACATGGATGAAGCTGGAAGCCATCATTCTCAGCAAAGTAACACAGGAACAGAAAACCAAATACCACATGTTCTCACTCATAAGTGGGAGATGAACATTGAGAACACATGGACACAGAAAGGGGAACTACACCACCAGAGCCTGTTGGGAGTGGGGATTGAGGGGAAGGAACTTAGAGGATGGGTCAACACATGAAGCAAATCACCATGCACATATATACCTATGTAACAAACCTGCACGTTCAGAACATGTATCCTGGTTTTTTGTGGTTTTTTTTAGAAGAAGAAATAAGAAAAAAATAGTCACATCAGAAAAAAATTTCCTCCAGTTCCCATTCCTGTTCCAGACTTCCTGGCCCATCTCTAGTCCCCTAGACACACACATTCAGGCAGGCAGCACCCAGCAAGAGGCGCTTTGGATTTCTGTCCCTATTCACTAAAACCAGCCAGAAGCTTCTTGCTCCTCCACTCTGCCTGGCTCTTCCTCAAGCTCTGCTTTTCTGAACTTGGAATAATATTGCCACAGCCGCCATGGCTACTAGATCCAAGAGAGAATGGATGGTTACATTGTGTGGCTCCATGCTTGCCCTGAGCACAATTTTGTACTTACCTTCCAGCTCCCCCTACATCTAGCTGCCACCCCGCGCCTCCCCTGGAATTACATTCCCCCTAGATGCAGTTCAGGCAGCAGTCCCCTTGACTGATGCTTCCCAGGTCAGATCTGGTCCTACGCAGCATACAGTGCCTACTACAACCAAAGCCTTCATTTATACCCACAGGCTCAATCCTAGTCAGCAATCCCAGTCTCCAGCCACACCACCCACCCTGGACCACTGAAGCTCACAGCCAGTGTCAGAGAGAACTGCTATATATACCCCAATTCTTACTCCAAGGCTGGGAAGGCAGGTGCTCTGGGAGCAAAGGTAGGGAGTCATAAGTTACAAGAAGATCACGTCCCATTTTTCTTGCAAAGTCACCATAATCAGAATTTGCTGAAGTGGTAAGACTTGGCACCTGCCCATATGGTACCCAGAACTGAAGAGAATGCATCCATGATGCAATCCCTGACTTCAATGACTTCAATGCATAACACCTGTGCATAGTTTGTTCTTGTGTTTGCAAAATTCCATCAGGCACATTTCCACACTTAATCCAAAGCCCCAAGGGACAGGTAGGGCAGCTCTAGTTGTAGTCCCATGTTACCCCTGAGAATATGAGGTACTTCCCAGAGAGCACCATACATTACACACACATATTTTCATATGCACATGCTTAGACTGAAACCAACATATATGTACCAAAAGTAGAATACCTCAATAAATACTGTTGAATGAACGAACTTATTTGATGTGTTCTCAGGTTCAGACTGAGGCAGTCGGCCCATTTCATGCTAAGCCATTGAAACCTCAGAGCAAGTAATCAAGGACTGCTGCTCCCTCCATGCCAGGAATTCTCAGCAACAGGGGCAATTTTGCCCCTCACCCCCACCCCCAGGGGTATTTGACAGTGTTTAGAGAGGCATTTTTGGTTGTCACAACCACGGGAAATGCTACTGGTATCTAGTGGGTCGAGGCCAGAGATGCTGCTAAACATCCCACAATGCACAGGACAGTCCCTCACACCCACCACAAAGAATCATCCTGCCCAAAATGGCAGTCATGTTGAGGTAGAGAAGCCCTGCTCTATACTCTGCATTTGAGCAACCACCTCTAATGAACCTCAGTTCACTAGACGTCCTCACCAATGCACAAAAGAACGCTCCAGGCCATCCTTAGAAAGTATTCTGAAATCTTTCAATGGTATCTCTTTACCCCCAGGTTATGTTGTCTTTATCCTCTCTCCCATCTTCGGAGACAGAAAAGGTGGCACACACTAGTCCCTTTCCTTTCCAAAAAAAAAGTAGCCAAACGACTATGCAGAGGATCTTCAATGCTTGATCCATGGAATAGAGGAAAGCCTCAAAAAAGTTTCCTGGGAAAGAAGAGTGGCAGCCCAGGGTCTTCCTGGAAAGGTAAATGCACTCCCTCCCTCTCACGAACTTCCCTGGCCCTGCAAAAAAAGCATTCTGGTTCCTGCCAGATCTACTTTCTAAACTTTGGAAGGCAAAGTCAATTCATAAAGAATAGAAGATACTGTGATTGAGGCCCTTCCCTATCAATGCATAAATGTGAATCCATTCGTGAAGACACAGAGTGATTCTCACTTCATCCTTCCACCCTCATGACCATAGCACACTCTTCTGGAAAGCAATTGCTCACATCCTCACACCTTCTCCTGACCACCCTCTATAAGCCCCAGCTTCCATGAGCAAGGTGCCTATGGGCCCAACCCAGGGAGAGTTCAAGCAAATTGACAAATGATATCCTGGACAAGAGGGAGAGCAACACGAAAAAATAAGCCAAAATTTTTTTAATTGACAGATAATAATTGTACATATTCATGGGGTACATAGTGATATTTTGATGCAGATAATGTATGGTGATCAGTTCAAGGTAATTAGCATATCCATCATCTCAGACGTCATTTCTTTGTGTTGGGAATATTCAATATCCTCCTTCTAGCTATTTGAAGATATGTAATATACCATTGTTAACTATAGTCATCCTTCTGTGGTATGGAACACTAGAACTTTTCCTATCTAGCTGTAATTTTGTATCCTTTAGCAAATCTCTCCCAAACCTCCCTCCTCCCTACCCTTCCCAGCCTCTCATAGCCTCTGTTCTACTTTTTACTTCCATGAGATCAATATTTTTAGTTTTCACATATGAGTGAAAATGTGGTGCTTAACTGTCTGTTCCTGGCTTATTTCACTTAGCATAATGTCCTCTAGCTCCATCCATGTTGCCACAGATGGCAGGATTTTATACTTTTTATGGCTGAATAGTATTCCATGATGTATATATGCCAAATTTTCATTTATTCATTCATCTGTTGTTGAACACCTAGGTTGATTCCATATATTGGCCATTGTAAATAGCACTGCAATAAACATGGGGATCCAGACATCTCTCTAATATACTGATTTCCTTTCCT